>NW_006770014.1:480202-487014 GCF_000442215.2 Lipotes vexillifer
AAAGTGCTGCTCATCTAATTTTCTCTGCCCTTAGACTGGACTGGGAAAATACTCATGAAGATCTTTCATCTGATCCTTCAAGGCTTTCTTAACAAGGCTGAACACATTTTCAACTTATATGACAGATGAGTATATAACCAGGAGGTTCAGACCATGGAAACTGCCCACCTAACCTCCCTAGAGTGTATATCCCACAGCTCCAGGTTAGAATTACTGTGTTTACTTTGACTTACACTTGGAATACTGAAGGGAGCTTACTTTGTAAGGATAGGCAAAAGATGCTAATTTGAAAAGCCATTTTAAATCATGTATGCCATCCCCAGATTGAAGGTTTCATCCAGAATCACTTGAAGTTTTTACTGTGACTCAGTAAAGTGAATGAGAAATTTTCTTGGCAATAAGCATCAATATGAGACAATATGTTTTTACAGACACTGCTCATCTCCTCGCCTAGTTGAAAAACTAATTCAACATGTCAGTAGGTTGCCCTAAACTGATTTACAATTTTAATAGCTTTGTTAAGTGTTTTAAATCTTCACGAACGTCTCAGGTGACAAGGACTTCCCTGTTCATTCAAAGGATTTTGTTTCTGGGACACATCTATAATGCCTGAAACAAATCCTCATTTTGAACCAACATAGCATGAGTCATGTTTCTCATCTATGTTATTTTTCCTGTTATTATTTTGTTCATTATGTTATTCCTATTATTCCTATTTTCCTATGTTATTATTTTGTTCATATGATTTTTCACTAAGTTATCAATATCACCCAGTTTCAATTTCTGTATAGTTATCATCTTATAAAACCATAGTATATTTGTCAAAACTAAATTCTTACATTTTTATTAACTAAACTCCCAACTTTATTTGGATTTCATGAGTTTTTCTACTAAGCCCTTTTTCTGTTTCAGGATCCCATCAGAGATACCACATTGCATTTACTCTCCAAGTCTCCTTTGCTCTGTGACAATTTCTTTGTCCTTGTTTTCATGATCTTGACTGGTCACATGTTTTATAGAATGTGCATCAATTTGGGTTTGATGTTTTTCTCATGATAAGATTGGGGCTGTGAGTTTTGGAAAGAATACCACAGGGTGAGATGCCCTTCTCATCACATTATATCAGGGAGTATATGATATCAACGTGACATCACTGGTGAGCTTAAAATTGTTTAATTAAAGCTTCTCCATTGTAAAGTCACTATTTTCCGCTTTCCAAACTCTATTCTTTGGAAGTATTAAGTCCAGCCTACTGCCACCTAGAGGGGGTGTACTACACATATTATTTGGAAGTTTTTGTAGGAAAAATTTCTCTTCTCCCCCATTTATTTATTTATTTATTTACTAGCTCATCTGTTTGTATCAGCATGAAATGATGTGTATTTATTTTATACTTTGGATTGTAATCCAATACAATGCTAGTTATTCTATTGCTCAAATTCGTCTTACTTTGGCCATCTCCCTTTGACATGCTTCCACTATTTTGGTGCTTTGTGCACTACCTTAATTTCTGGCATTAGACCATGCTCCAAGCTCATTCTGTATTTTCCTTGACCCAGCTCTAGAATCAGCCATTTCACCGATGAGCCATGGTTCTTTTTATTGGAAACTGGTATTTACAAACCAAGATATGGGTGCTGGGCATGTCAGTATGTTTTTAAAACACACAGAACAAAATTATACAGAACACAATGTTTTCTTGGACTTTTTAAATTATCAGACAAATACCAGGAGATTAGCCAAGTTCAAAGTAATTTTGAATTCATCAGTTTACATCCTCTTGGTTGTACTTGGGATAATTGTCACTACTTATGTTTTTTGTGATGAATAGTTTTATTTCTTAGAGACCAGAAGTTAATGGGAAGGAAGGGGCAGAGTATGAGAACTCTGGGCCTCAAGGGGAGGGGAAATAGAGTAACCAAAGTCCAAGGAGAAACGTACAGTCCATGGGAAGAGTGGGGTTGCCACCTATAGCCTTCATGTGTATTTCATTTGTTAGATAGGGCTAGCACTCATCACTGCTCTAAGGATATTTGCAGACAATTCTAGGCTTGTCCAAGGAAAGTAATCAATTCAGGTTTGGGGTTTTAGTCTGTTTTAAATTATTGGTTATTTTTCATTAGGATCAGGTGGTTAAGACAAAGGATCACTTTATTATTAAAGAGCAAATTATCCTTATTTTAGCTCTAACATGAGGGTCTTTTTTGTCTCCAGCAAGTCTCTTAATCATCCAGCATTCCTGGTGTCACAGTAACATACTATATATGTTGGCCTGTGACTTGAAAGACCACATCACATAGTGCCCAGCAGGACAAAGCAGGCTCTGCAACTTGCACAGTGTGTGACCTTGAGCAAGTTACAACTCTTTTTAAACGCTCAGATTCCCTACCTGTAAAAAAGATGAAAATAACAATAAGACCCAGCTCCTAGAATTGTTGTGGGGATTAAACTGGAGAATGTTTGTAAGCATTTAGTACAATATTGAGCATGTAGTAAATACTCAATAAAACCCGACAGCTGTTATTATTAAGGGTTGTTTTTTTTTTTTTCCATTTTAGGAGTCTGTGTTATACAGCAGAGTGAGAGGCAGTGCTCACTCCCTCCTGCGTGGATGAGGTGGAGGCTCTGGGCCTTTCGGTGGACTCTCTCATGTTTTTTGCCTCTCCCTGCTAAGAGCAGCCAAGTGGCGAGTGTTGAGTTCTCCGATCAGTCAAATACAAAACCTGAATTTTATGAAGAAAATATCAGCTGACCCTTCATGATGCGTTACTTTACATCCTTATAAATATCATGTGACTGTGCTTAAAAATTCAGCCCACTCTTCCATAAGAGTGATTTCTAAGTGGGTGGGGGTTATCTAGGTGGTCATTTTGAGCTGCTGCAGTTCTAATGTTTATGTAGGTGAAGCTATATGGATTTTCTCTGTTATGAAATAACTTACTATGGTAATAAATAAAAAGAAGTATCTGCTGCCTTTTTCCCCGCTGCACCTGAAAGGTAAGGGATTACTTTTGACGGTATGTGTTCCCTGTGTGTATACGTGTGAGCGTGCCTGTGTGTGCGTATTGCAACATTTTCTAGTCCACTCTTAAGATCTTTCCATATTTTGTCTTAAGAACATTGGCTAATGTTTCAGCTTTCAAGTGGTAAGGGTCAGGGGGCCTGAAATATCTGCAGTGTCCTCAGGTAGGTCTGCTCTGGCCAGCTCTTACACATATTAAGAGTGCCTTGAATCCTGAGAGCAAACTAATTCAAAAAGTAGCTATCCGATCCACATTCCATCTGACAGTGTTTTACTTTAAAATGTTAGTTTCAAAGAAACAAGTGCTCTCTGGCCTAGACAATGTCAAATAAATTATACTCTCGAACTTGCCACTTATCAACAGCTCACTGTGGTATTGTACAAGTTCAGCCATATAATTTTGAGGAGAACAAGCACTTTGAATTCATTCTTCACTTCTAGGAGGGCACTAGTGGGTGTCCTTTCTGAAAACAAGGGAGAAATACCATTCCACTCACTATCTTCCAGGTTTCCTCTTTAATCTAGACTTATGCCAGATTCTAAGAGGAAATCACTAGTTGCCTTCCAGGTTACTGATTGAAAGAAATGTTTCCAAAGTCTACAACCGAACTGGCTTAAAAAGGCAAAACTAACATATGGTATTAGAGGTCAAGATAGTGGTTAGCCTTTGGGGGCCATTGACTGAAATCAGATGCCGGGGGCTTCAGTGCTGAAATGGTTTGTTTCTGGATCTGGGGTGCTGGTGTGTTTATTTTATGAAAATCCATCAAGCTCTGCATTAATGATTTGTGTTCTTTACTGTAGGTATGTCATGCTTTATTAAAAAGCTTACTTTCTGTGGTACATCCAGACAATGGAATATTATTCAGCACTAAAAAGAAATGAGCTACCAAGCCAGGAAAAGACATGGAGGAAACTTAAATGCATCTTACAAAGTGAGAGAAGCCAAGTGAACAAGGCTATATATTGTATGATTCTAACTATATGACATTCTAGAAAAGGCAAAAACAAAACAAAACGACACTGTGGAGACCGTAAAAATAGCTGCTGTTACCAGGAGTTAGGGGGCAGGGAGGGATGAACAGATGGACACAGAGGCCTTTTAAAGCAGTGAAACTATTCTGTATGTGGATACGTGTCATTATGCATTGGCCAAAACCTGTAGACTGTGCAACACCGAGAATGAACCCTCATGTAAACTAGGGACTTTGGGTGATAATGCTTTATCGATGTAGGTTCATCTATTAATATAAGTGCCACTCTGGTGGGAGATGTTGATAATGGAGAGGTTCTACATGTGAGAGGTAGGTGGTACATGGGAAATTTCTGTACTTTCTACTCAAGTCTGCTGTGAACCTAAAACTGCTCTAAATATAAAATCTGTTTTTTGTTTGTTTAACTCATACACTTATATACCAAATTTCCTTCTAAACAACAGCCTTTCTTTTTCAATCTTGAATCTCTCAGACACTTAGGCCATGTGGTACAAAGCTGTGTGAAAGTGATCACAGCAAAAGGATCTTAAAGCCAATTCCTTCCTCTTTATGAAGGGCTGGCCTAGTAGAAGTGAACAAGCATCTTTTAAAATAAGAATCATTTTACCATTGAGTTATTTATTAATACTCATTATTCAGAGCAGCAAACAGAAGACTGGGATAAATCAACACTTCTCTGTATAAATTATTGGTTACAGAATCCTTAGACTTTTGCTTGTTTTATAATTATTTAACATAGTTTTAAAATACCTGGAAGAGAAAGTAGATAGGAAAGTCACCCACTATGCACATAAGCAGATCAATAATAGCAGTAGAGCATGACACACGCTATGACAGGACAGGGTGTTGTAAGAGCTCCTGGGGGCCCTGAACTAAGCCAAGAGAGAGGTCTTGAGAGGCCTCTTGGGGATGACGGCACCTGCCATGACCTTTTGCACAAGAGCTGTAGACTGTTCTCTCAAAACACAGTAACAGAGACTGTGGTCACCCTGTATGCACACAGTGGGTCAGAAAGCACCGCTATGTCCCCTGTGTGCAATTCTAGTTGGTTTCAAGAAAGATATAGAAAAGTCAGAGGCATTGCGGAGAAGAGTAATTCAAATAACAAAAGAGATTAACTTCCATGTGGGGACACCATGTGTTTTCCATGCATGAGTCAATCTCATGAATACATCTCTTAATATTTGGGCCCTCAGCACCACTTTCTTCCCTCCCCACCCCAGTCACCAACTGGTGCTGCCTCAATTACTGATGGATAAAAATTGGCAAGCTGCAATTTTGTTTATGCAACATTCTGGAAGAAGACATCCACAGAAGGTGGCCTTAGTGGCAAGACTACTGTTGATCTATGTAGTGAATAGAAGCTAAAATATGGATTTTCAGGTTTGAGAATTTATGTCTAAATATACCTTATCTTATGATGTTGTGATAGAGTAAAAAGAAATTCAGACTGTTCTTAATCTGAAGCATTTAAAATAAATGTTTGAGGAGAAGATTTGGTTAAATTTTATAAAAATCATGAAAAACAGAATTGACCTGTCTTTCCATGTCGCATAACTCCAGGGGTGCCATGCATCATTTGCATTGTGTTCAGTACCCCCTGGGGCTCTGCAGTGTGGTGACCCTGGAGATGGCATACATTTGTACGATAAATCTCAGAGTCCTTCAACTATGGGGCAACCACTGAAGCTGGAAAAATATAAATTTAAGACAAATTAAATAATTTCTATCTAGCATAGCTGATAAGAAAATCCTAAATCTTAATTTCTTAAAAAATTGTGCAGGCTGAAAATATAAAAAATAAATAATATAGTATTGGAATATAGTCCAAAGAATAAAATGAATATCTATGAGTCTATAATGATAACAATAAATGATGGACTAGATAAATAAATAGGGAAAAAGAGACAAATTTTCCTCACAGAAGAATTCTGAATACTGTATGTTAATACTTTCCCTCCAGAAAAGGGAGCTTAATTACCTTCCTCTGAAGTGTGGCATGGATTTAGTGACTCATTTCCAAAGAATAGAAGATGGAGAATGAAAAAGAGAAACTTTACAGTGGTGAAACCTGGCAGACACAACCTTTAAGTGGTCAAGGTCAACCTCAGCAGTGACAAGCCATGTTGACATCATGTACCCCTAATATCATGTGATGAAATGGGCACCTTATCCTTTGTTTTTCTTTCCCAAAACTTACAACCTTAGTCTAATAATGAAAGAAGTATCAGATAAACTCAAATTGAGGATCATTCTACCAAATACCTGACCAGTACTCTTCAAAAAACTGCCAAACTCATGGAAAACAAGGCGAGTCTGAGAAACTCACAGACCAGAGGAGACTAAGATGACATGACAACTCAATGCAATGTGGTCTCTCTAATGGGATCCTGGGACAGAAGAAAATCTGGTGAAATCCAAATAAAATTGGGAGTTCAGATAATAGTTTTGTAGCAATGTTAATTTATTAGTTTTGACAACTATGCTTCAGTTATATAAGACATTAAAATTAAGGGAAGCTGAATGAGTTATACAGGAATACTCTGTGCTATCTTTACAACTTTTCCATAAATCTTAAATTATTCCAAAATAAAAAAGTGTATTTAAAATATATAAATATATTCTAGAAGTATTTATTTAGGTTAATAAATGATAGACACACAATGTGATGTTACAAGAAGCCAGAGATATATGATGCAAATCTTTTACCTTTGGGGTATTTGTCAAGGAGGGAAATCAACCCAGTCAATCACTTATTAACTGTAAGATCTTTCAAAATTTGTATTCTCTTTCCC
>NW_006770014.1:487036-590280 GCF_000442215.2 Lipotes vexillifer
CTTTCCCTGACTTCAATTTCTACGTCTTTAAAAACTGGGATACTACAGTCTACTTTACAGGATTATTAAGTGAATCAAATGAGATAAGACATATAAAATGCAGTGCCTGGCATATAGAAGGCAATTAATAAACAGTGCTTTCCTTATTTTTCATAATACCTATCTTAAACTATCACTATCAGACAGGGTATTGTTTTTTATATCATGAAACTAACCCCAACTGACAGTTTTTAATAGAATAATATTTTAAGTCTAAGAAGAAAGATCAATACAAAGAAATTTAGTTCTTGAAGGAACTGTTTTAGTAAGACAGACTGAATATACACAAAAATTTCATTTAAAAATAAGTGGTAAAGAAAACCTCTTTAAAAAAAGTGGAAATGAATCCAAAATCGACCGAGTGACTAAATGTCAAGGACAGGCAGTGAAAAGTAGAATAAGTCAAAGAAGACTTTCTGGAGGAGGTGAGACTGGGAAAGAGAAAAGGGGGATGTGTGGCGGGTTTGGGGAGGATTACATTAGAGCATGGCAAGTTGCTTCTGAAGCAAGGAAGCTTAGAGGCTTGGGCCAATACCCCATGGGCAAAACTGTGAAAAGTTCAGCATAACCTCAGTTTTCTCCTTCTCTCCTTTGAGAAGGGCTCTTAATCCCTCCTGGTTTGGCCTTTCTCTCTCCCCTTAGCTTGAAGATCCCTCACGTCACCTCCCAGCTGTTGAGGACCATGCCATGTGGGATGTTATCTAGACTTGCTCATGGACTTCCCAGACCTCTGGCCATTTATCACAAATGATCATCCAGGTATCCCATTCCTGGTGGCTCTTATAGACTTTAGAAGCTAATCTTCACTGTGAATGCCTGAGAATGAATTACTATGCTTTCCTTCCCAGAGAGCATTTATTTTTAAATATTTGGTAGAGCCAAAAAGAGAAATAATTTTACATAGGGACCAAATGTGTAGCTATGTAGGTTGGCTGAAGCCTGGATCAGAGAATGGAAAAGCAATATGGTTAATGACATGAGAAGCCAGAAAATGAAGAGAGGAGGGGTAGGAAGGTACTGGAAATATTAAAAGTTAGGCAATGTAGTTCATCCAGAGGGGCTTTCTCCGCCTCAGCACTACTGACATTTGGGGTCGGGGAGGTCTTCAAGGTGGGGGCTGTCCTGTGACTGTAGGATATTTAGCAGCATCCCTGGCCTCTACCCATCATACGCCAATAGCCCCTTCCTACTTGTGACTACTGGAAATGTCTCCACACATTGCCAAATGTCCACTGGAGGCAAAACTACCCTTGGATGAGAACCACTGGGTTAGAGAATCAGGCTGTTATCAATGTGGATGTTTTTCTATTTGTTGTGTGGAAGACACGGAGTTAATTTCTGGATAATTTCAGAATATCCTGCTCAGACAGTAGTCTGAATCAAATACTCCTAGTTGATTTTTTGCTCCTGTTTTTCTAGGTAGGATCAGTTGATAGAGAGCAGTGAGGTCTTCCATTGGGAGTGTGCAAATTCTCCACACTAATGGGAAGTAGTCACACAGCACCTCTCACTTTTTTCATCAAAAGCGGCAGCTTCTGGGTGCTCTGTGGGTGTAGTAGAGCTCTAGGCGGAAGGGAGTGGAGACAAGTTCTGGCAAAGCAGATATTTACATGTGGAGGGGGAGATTCCTGAAAAGCATGCGGTACATCTTCAAGGAGGATGATGAAGGTACAGATGTCATCTTTTAACTCCAGGAGGAAAACATATTTGCAATTAATAAGCAGCTTGGATTGGGCGACCAGTATATTTTAGGGAAATATTGGTTCTTAGGTAGTGTGATCATAATACTCTCACAAGAGACAGACTCTCTTCTGCATGGGGGACAGGATGGGACATTAAAAGGTGTGGAGGCATGCCAGCGTCCCTCTGTAGGTTTTCTCTTGCAAGGTATCACCTCTTCTTTTCTTTCTTTCCCACCCATATGTGGGAGACCTGTCTTTGAGGTGGCGTATGAAAAAGCAGCACAACAGTTTGAGATCTGGGGAAGAATTTTCAACTTATTCTAATTCTTAGCAGGTAATAAGTGTGATGATACAACTCCCCCCACCCCATCCCCTAATGACCTCTGTCCACATTTTATTCCTTTTTTCTTCCCATTCCCTGGGAATTCTTTATATATTGTCACATTACTCTTTATATATTTCTTTTCTTTATATATTGTCACATTATTTATTCAAGAGATAATTATTGAGTATTTATTATGTACAGAGCCTGTCAGGCCAAGGACTGCTGGTACCTAGAGACCCCATGCTGCCCTCAAGCCACCAGGCAGTACAAGTGGCCTGGGCAGGTAGCAGCAGTAGGAGAGGGAGGGGTCTGGGAGAGGCAGGCAGGATGCCCAGAGCAGGCTGGCAGCTGGAGATGGGCAGAAGTCCCAGCCTCAGTTCTCTAGCCTGAATTGGGGTCAGGAATCTAGTCCCCTACTGAAAAAAAAGACCTGACAGGGAACTCGCCTGAAAGAACTGGGGTCCTAGGCAACTTATCCATACAGAGACTGAGAAGAATAAGCCAGAGGCCAGTGACAGGGACTGGATGGGGCCAGTCCCCAGCTCCTTGCTAAGGGCAGGGACACTCTGATCAGAGTTAAACACCTCTGCTGCTTCTGCTACTGCTCAGCAGCTGTAAAGTAAGGCTGATTGCTTCTGAGCTACCTCAGCTTCTGATCTCTGCTTCCAACATTCCAGTGGTCCAGGAGCAGGACTGGCCTCAAGCCTCCCAGAACCCAACATCCAAGTATATCCATGTCCTAAATGTCGAAAAGGGAAGCAGTATAGAACAAAAGAGGAAAGAGAAAGGAGAATGCTGATGGCTTATGATTCTTAGAACTCTGCTTTCTCAATCACCTGTATCCTTGCATAAGAGTGCTTGGATTATCGTGCGCGTGTGTGCTTGTGTGTGTGTGTGAAAGAAGAACAAGTGATTTCTTTTCTGATATCACATAAAGTCTCACAATATACCTGTTCTCTGAAATAAGTGTTCTTGACCTGAGCTCCACGGCTGGGTTTCAGGAAATCTGTGACTCTGAAATTGTAAGCACTAGTAAATTTTTTTTCTTAGCAGGGAGGTCCTCAGCTGTCTTCAGATCCCCAACGAGTCTGTGACCCATGTAGCTTAAAAATAGCTGTGCTGTGAGTAACAGGAGCCTGGGAGCCTGTTATGTGATAGAGAAAGACTTCTCTATTCATGCCACCCCTTCGTTTCCTCATTCTCCTCTCTTTTTAAAAGCTCCCCTCCTGAATTTGAATATTCTCTCAAAAATCCACTTTAGAACACAGAGGAGTATATATCAATAACATAGGCTCTGATTCCATCCAAACAACTTTGAACACTAGCATACCATACCAATGGCTTTCATTTACATTATCTTAATTCTCACAACTATTCTAAGAACTAGATGTTAAGTGACTTGCTTAAAGACACACAGCAAGTAAATATTGTGCTGAGACACAAAACCTGTTCCTCTGATCCTGAGGACAGCAAGCTATCTTTTCAACTACCCCATAATCCTGCCAGGCTGGAGCATGAAGACAAAGGTCACAGTGATCAGAGACTTACCAGGGTCTGTTATATACCACTAATAATTCTTCATAACCACGTAAGTCTCTACATCATACCATGCAGTTGCATTTAACTAATACAGAAACTGAGGCCAAGAACGGTCTTCGTCAGCAATGTCAAAAGTGCAGGGGACTAGATTTCTTAATTGTTGTTTCTCCTGAGGCCTTTAAACAAATAACAACAATGGAGAACAGTCACTAAAAGCTAAAATTCAGTGTACAAAAATCTGTGTTGATAATCTCAGAGTTGGGCTGTCTTGAATCTCTTTGGACTTGTAGGGACCCAAATGGGCAGGTCTACCCAGCTGAGAACTGCCGCCATTAATCAGATTATTCAAGGTGAAAAGACACTATTGCTTCTATCACCTGGAGACTTCAGACATTTTGTTTTTCTTAAGAGAAGTTTCCTTCGGTCTGGCTTATCTGGATAATCCCCTGGTTCTTAGCTTTGTTTTGCTTGATGCCACTGTGATCATAAAGGATTTGATATTTTTGGAGCAAGACCATTTACAAATATTATGGAAATAGTGCTTTGAAAAACCATTTTCAGCAGGTCAAGGGCTTCTGTTAAACAGGCTTCTCAAACACACACACACACACTATTAGGGATTCTTTTGCTGTGTGGAAAGAACACCTTTATTTTATCTATAGCCTTCTAGCTCCCTTCGACTCACGTAGGATGCTGCATAATATAAACATAGATCATGTTTATGATCAGCTAATTTTTCCTCTGTTCAGTGATCTCCCTCCCTCTTTCTCTCTCTCCCTCCCTTCATTTCTTTTTGCCAGTTCAGTGCTTCTAAAAGCCCCAACAAATATCTGAAGAGCTGCAATACCCACAGTAAGTCCTCGTTGTGTTATGAGCTTGTAAGACACACAATGCCAACCCTGCTCAGTAATCTTGTCAAGCCTGCCTCTCCACCTTCCCATCCTCATTCCAGGAGCCTATTAAATTAATGAGATAAAAGTCCGCGCTACAGCGGTCGACATGTTACTGGTGTAGAGCGTCGGTGCTGTTACAGTGTGCCTGTTTTCTCTCCTGGGACGTTTAATTTCCGCTTCTCAAATGAGCTGCGAAGCCGTGAGGCCTGGCAGTGTTCGTTCTCGGCACTCCGTGATGCAGATAATGAGGGTACTGATAGGTGCCTAGGAGACTGTGATGGCTCCAAGCGCAGCCATGGTCTGATAATGCTTTATGCCAGCAGTGTCACAGCGGAACCGCTATCATCCCTTAAGGAATGGTTCATCTTTATGTGTAATACAGCAGCTGTCACCTAAATGGCTAATGGGGAAGCAAAGTAGAACCAGAGAGCTAGTAATCTTTGTCACTTAATAATTTTAAAGTTATCTATCAGACTTCAGTGGCTCCTGCAAGTTCCAATAAAAGTGCACCTGCCGATTTTATACTATTTGTGGTGGCTTAACTGTAAATTGAGAAATCCGTGGTGCTGTTCTGTGCAAATCTAATTTAGTATAATTTGAATAGCCAAGTAATTAAAATGTATTATAGGTATAAGATGCTGGGATGGTGGAGTGCTTGCATTTAAGAGGAAGATTTATTGGGCTTGCAGCATCCACTGTGAACCTTCTACAACGACATTAGCTAACATCTGTTGGAAAATGTCGAGATGCAGGGCAGAAGACATGCACACGGAATGTATGCTTTCATGAGTTGGAACTAACCGGAAACATGGGGTAGCACTTGCAATTTAATTAGTAATGGGACCTGTGTCTGCACAGGCACACACATGCATGGGTGAGGGGTATATGGGTGTGTGAAGGGGCATGTGTGTGTACTCGTAGGTACATTCAAACACACATCCTTTCTAATTAACTTCCAACTCCTACAGAGTAGGAAGTGAAGTTTGATTGGATTTAAGGAGCAGGGTAACAATAATGGAACAGTTAACACAAAGGACGTCTGTGTTGACACTGTCCCATTAGTATTTCCTGGCAGATTATTTTGTTTGCTTTGCCTAAGTGCACAAGATTATAGGAGGTGATTTAGTAGGCTAGGGCACTGGATTCTGAAGGCAAGCCAAGCTAATTTCAATCACACCTACAAACCAGACTGTTAATCTCTGAGGAGTTACGGCACCTGTACTGGCAAAGGTTAAGAGGCGAGATATTCTAGAAGACACAGATAGAGCAATTGTCCAGGGGAAGAGGTAGCAAAAGAATGGACCCATAATACTCTTAGGGACTAAATTAACGGACATTTTGAAATCTGAAAACTATTCTCGTAGGTAAGTGTGAGGTATACCGCCCAAACAAATATAAAACATGTTCCAAGGAAATATTGACCAGGAGACAGTCAAGGTGCTTGCTAACAGATGAGAGAGAGTCAAATGCGTGTGAAATATATTTAAGCAGCACTACATATTACATTCTTCTCTTTTTGTCACTGAGTGGTTTGGACCTACTGTCAAATGTGAGTCCCACTAGGAGAAAAATAACTGGGATGGGATGGAGGAATTGAGGTTCTGGATGGTATTCGACATCTTCACTTCATCTCTGCCTTCCAAATCATTCTGCTATTCTCTTTCTAAATCTCTGGTCAAGTATGAGCAAAGCTAATGAGAAATTTCAATGCTGTAATCAGCTTCCCTCCAAAGACTGAGCTTCTCCTGCTGACCTCACTTACTAGAGGACCTCAGGCAGCCATGCACCGGGGGTCCGAAGGTATACGTGTTTAGCTCAAGTCCCTTAAGTCTCCACCTTATTTACAGCACATCTCAGACGATGCAGTCATAGCTGACTGTTTTGAATAAATACATAGATTTTAAACAAGGTTTTTAGAAGCACTCTCAGGTTTGTGATATCTGAGCCAAAACCAGGTATTGACACAAGTGTTGGAAGCATTTACTAACACCTACAGTCTCCTCAGTCGTGTGTCTCTTGGCAAGTAAGAAAAGAAATGCAGATACAACAGAGTCATCAAAAATAATTAGACTGGTAATGGAAAAATAAAGAAGTTTGCATTTGCCTAATAGAATAATAACACGATGTTCAACACATATTAAAATTGGTAAAAAATTTCTTCAGTATTCATTAGAAAATTGTTAATCACCATGAGCTCCTTATGGATCCTTATGGATGTGATTAATAAGCTCTATGTAAAATCCATTCAAATTTAGCCTTCTTTAAGGTGCACTTAATATAAAATGTCATATTTTAGGTCAGATCTTCATTTCATTGCCATTTCAATGGGAAGCAATGTATTTGTGATTTGAAAATCACAGGAAAGATGTTTTTTCTGAGGTAGGAGTTTGAAAGTCAATATTATCAGCATTTAAAAAAAAGGAAGCTAACATCTCAAATGTCTTACTTTTCTCATTTATTCAAACCAGGTTTGAATCCTTTCTGTTTTTGAAAAAACAAAGGTTTTGCTCCACACAGAGCACAGAGGTAATGATTGTGCATCTGTTGCCGTAATACAGCAAACTGGGAAGAACTAACTACGTGCAATTCAATAAAGTATATTTAGCATATTTTCATTGCACCAAATATCAGCTGATCCACCTCTTATTAGTATAAATGGCATAGATTAGTGTCAGGCATTTTCAACAGTGAAGAAATTACAGGAGTCTGCAAGGCTCATTAGGCTCTGGCTGCATGTTAACGAGGGGCCAGGCCTTATTAATAAGAAGAGGAAAAGATAAAACTAAGCTGGGAGGAAAAAAAGGAACAAAATACTCCTTTAAAAATTCTCCAGCATTTAAAAAGTAAGACGACTGCACTGGGTGATTCTTTTCCTTCCTGATTTTCTAGACATTTGTGAAGATCTGTACTGCCCTTTATTTATTTTTTTGCCTTAATGTAAAAAACATTATCCTGGTTCAGTTAATGTCAAATAAATAACAGAAACCGTGTTATTCTAGGTGAGTGAGATGGTTGTCAACTTATGCTTTTGATTAGCCATTCTGGAGTCAAGTTCAGGTTTTGTATTTACACCTCTACTTTCTCCCACCACAATCAGGTAAGGAAGATGGGGAAATAACCTGCCTCGGCTTTCAGAAATAAGAGGATTTCTGACTCCCCCCAGCTTCCACACCTCACTGTGTTTGAATATCCCGGTGGCAATATTCGAAGAGCAATCCTTCCTTAGAAAGGAAGGAAAAGAAGAGGTTTTGCATCGTGTCACATCCAATGAGGACTTTCTCTGTTAACCCAAAGGTCAGTGTGATGAATTCTGATTGGAGAAAAACAACTCCATAATTAGCATTTTGCTTAAATTTTGAGAAATTAATAAAGCCTGACACCAGAGTACAGGGAAAATAAGAGCTACACACAAAAGAGCAAAAATAAGGATCTTGGCTAGAGGCCGTGTTGATTCGCAATTGTGTCAAAAGGCAAAGAACTGAGAGCAAAGGAAAACGCTCCAGGCTCAGTACATGCTATGAGATGCTTTTCAAAAAGGGAGAGAGAAAAAAGTTACGTATCTGTCAGAGTATTAAAATACACACACATTCACATACATGCATATACACACATACACACCCTCACAGTGGAGCAATTTTATTGCACAGCTTTTAAAAGCAACACCAAAATAAATGTAAATGATCAATTTTTAATGTAAAACTTAAAACCGCTCACACTGCACTTCTGCAGAGCCTTTCATCTAAGAATATTTCAATGTTTCTTTTAGGCTACATTGTTATAAAAAGATAAGCTTTACATTAAAGGAACGATAACTGTGTTAAAGTAACAGTCTATTGTTGAACAGTCAACGGTAATTAATTTAGAGTTTCAGGATGTTTTGAATCATCCTTCATTAATGTTTATAATATTATTCCAAAAGCTTAAAAATCACATTTCTTTTCTACCCATTTCCCTCCGTTCTAATTCATCTATTGATTTCTCCCAACTGTGTTCAAAGTGAGAGTGAAATGACCGTGACTCTTGCAGTTTGTCCTGAACCAGCATTATCACTGGCATCCTTCCAGTTCCAAAACACTGCCATTTTTGGTAGGTGACAATTGTAAGGTGAGATGGACAGTTCTCAGCACCAGGCCCATTTTGTATTTGCAGCATGTCTGCATCCTGCGTGCCAACGTGGAAATGCGTGGATTCTGGGATGTAGAGAGGTGGGTGGGAATTCAATGCCTTCTAACTTCCACTGCCTCAAATTGTTTGGATGATTGAGGCAGTGGTTATTGGCATCTTAATCTGCATTAAGTTTTTTTTTAAAAGCTTCTTTTCTTTTCTCTAGTTCACATGGCTTGTTTTCACAAACCAATAATCGGTTACAAATTATTGCAGATTTGCAATAATACATTTAGAAGTATTTCCTCCCAGTAAAATTTTGTGTACATACAAAATTATACCCTCAACATATGTGAATATATGCTTATATAAACACTGTGGTTTTTAGGTACTGGATAAGGCATTTTCTGAGATAGTTAACTCAAATATCTGGGAAGGCAAATTTAAAAAAAATAAGAACTACATGAATGTGTCCATTTTAATCATACCAGTTTCGTCAAGGCAACTTCTGTGAAATAATTCCACAAAAGTTTCTCACAGAGTCAATGTGAAGGAAGCAGTTGTCTCTCTTTTCTTTTTAATCTTTAATATGGAGACATAGAAATATTTTCTGACCATCATTTTTCCAAGCAGGTTTTACCAATAGAATTGGAATCTGGCTCATGGAAACTTTGAAAATCTCAAACCTCCCAAATCCCCATCATGAAAGATCGTGTGTATTACTTGATTTTCTAAAGTGAGAAGACATACATTAAAAAAATATTTCTCTTATTGTTACATTTCAGGCACGTTTACTGTTAGCTGCTTGGCTTCATTATGTATCATAGTCTGAATCTACAAATCAAGTATAATTAGACTTAGCAAACTGATTGGATTTCTAATTAAGCTACATTGGAAACAATGCACAATCAGTAAATACTCTGACTAGGTACATTTTAAAGAGCAACTCTTGGGCTTTTTGCTGATGACTAGACACCAGTGTCATTAAATTTGTTGGTGGCAAGCAAATTTTAAAGCTAAAATAGAGGCAATTAGTAAAGATCTTGAAATATTTAATCACGTTTGTCCAATTAGTATGCAATTAGGCAGTGGTGTGGTGTGGGACAGGCATTCTGCTTCTGTGCTTGGTGCAGAAGGATCCCTTTGAAATTTTGCTGTTTAGTTTATTGATATATAAAACGGAAGTTATGGTTGTAATTTCCAATTTAAAAAAAATACTGTGCAGATGGTCTGACTATATATTTAACAATGTTAAACAAATCCAAACAAGGGAAGCATGTTACCTGAAATTACACAGCTGTGATCTGTGAATAAGCTCTGGATCATAGTAGATTACAGCTGTGCTTATCTCAATCCTTGAAACCGCCAGGCATTTTACACTGGAGAAATCTGGAACCTGATAAGCTCGCCCAACAGGTCTTAAAATGATTGGCATCTCCTTACTTGAGCAGATGCGCCCTTCCTGGTGGTTAGCTCAGCTCCTAGGTCTGCACCTCTGAGTTCCAGTGGGTTAAATTTTATGCAGAGGGAGGGATGCGAAGAGATCCTGCAAGAAGTTGATCTGGGAGGTATCAATAAGCTGGACAGCAATGTTACTTGATGTTCTCATTGCAAACCAAGAGCTCCTATCTACTTAGCTATATCCTTGGGATGGGGCAATGTCAGTGGGAGGTTTGGCATGCCCACTGCAAAAAGAAAGAAGAATGTCCCTTGTTTTAAACACTTAATTTGCATTGCCCTGCCACAAAATAGAGTACTAGTCTCTTTAGTTTTGCTGGAAAGCCAAGGGCATTTTCCTGACATTCTTGTTTGGATGATCTTTGGAAAGGCAATACCATTTCCATTTTAAGAGAAGGCTATGGAAAGGTCACAAGGCCATATGTGTCTCAGGCAGCAGTTAGACCCAGGGCTGACTGACCTCAAAGACACCTGGGAAGTGCCATTCCATGGAGTTGTCAGATAAGACAATGAGGTGATTGTAAGAGAAAATGAGGAACATAAACGGTGGGAGGGGGTGGTTGGGAGTAGGAAGGGGGGCTGGGAGGAATGGAGGGATGTACTAAGAACTCACTATGTACCCAGGCATTCTGTGGAACTTACTGGAGACAAAGGAATGTCTCCCATTTTCTTCTGGGATATTGACTTCATGCTTAGTCAGATTTAACAATCTAAATACCATCTTAACTGGGAAATGAAAAGATGTTTATGGATAAATAAACTTGTCTTTCTAAACCCTGGTAACCTAATAGGGTAAAATATGTTGAATCTCAGGAATCTAAGGAGGGATTTCTGGACATAGATCCAGTTCTCCTAGGTGCACCAACATTTCATGTTACCAGATGTAATATAGTCTGTTGGATAACTTGGAAACCAATGGGAGGAAAACCTCCTAGGTACTTACAAATGTAAAGGGAAGAGTTCAAAAGAAAAGTAAAATAAAAAATGTCCTTGAAAAAAAATGACAGGTGAATTTCTGTGGAGGATGGGATTAGAGTACCTAGGAATATAAGACTTTATAATAGGTTTACTGGGAATTTAGTTTAGGAAGGCTTTATCATATTTATTTACATATCTACCTTCTTTCTCTAATTCTGAAGGCATTTTTTTTCTTCTGTCTAACTTTCTGGAAGCAGGTTACAATTATCATAAGTCAAAGCCAGACATTTTGAAAGCTTTGAGTATAATTAAATTTTATACTGAGATTTAATTACATTCTTAATTAATTCTATATTTAGAATTTTCATAAATTTATAATTCTAAATATAGAGAATTCTAAATTTAAAAATTTAGAACATTAGTGAATAAGTTAGCCATGCATTGTACCACTGTCTTGCTCTTGCCTGAGCAGGAAAGGGATTCTAGACTGAAGATGTCTGCTGCTAGGCATGGTCCCAGTGAAGTCTTGTGGGCTAATGCATTCTCAGGCCCTTCTGCCACCTAAGCTGATAAGGTAGGGAAGATTATGTTGATTTTCACAAAGATGTGGAAGAACGGTACTTGAGCGAGTTTGACAAGGCAAGTAATTTTGTGCTCAGCATAGCCATTCTTTGCTCTGTGGTCTTTCTACAGTATTCCTCGTGCCCTCCCCTCGGGGTCTCTATGTTTCTCTCTGTGGTTTTTCTACATCCACTCCTACATCCTGCTCTTGGAAAGCCTTCTGGATAGGACTGACCAAGTTCAGCAAATAAACATACAGGATGCCCCATTAACTTTGAATTTCAGATAAAGCCATGAATAATCTTTTTTAGTATAAGTATGTCCATATATTACATGGAATATACTTATACTAAAAATTATTTGCTTATCTGAAATTCAAATTTAGCCAGGAGTCCTGTATTCAATCTGGCAATCCCACTTCTGGAACACATTCACACTAAGATATAAGTAATTAAGAAAAGCATCATCTTTCTCCCAGGGACAAGTCTTTTTTTGTGTGTCAATCAGAAACTTAAGTGATAGGTAGATAGCCTAATGTTGAAATTTTAGGCATCCATTAAGGTACTGGTTCTCAATTTTGGTTGCATATTATAATCACCTGGGGAGCTTTTAAAACCTCAGGCCAAAACCCAAAACACTTAAGTCAAAATCTCCAAGGGTGAGACCCAGCCATCAGTATTGTTTAAAGCTCCCTAGTGATTCCAAAGTACAGCCAAATTTATAAACTACTGAACTAAGGAAGGGTTCTCAACTAAGACTGCACATTAGAACCACTGAGAGAATTAAAAAAAAAAAAAATGCTTATGTCTGGACCCCAACCCCAGAGAGTCTGACTTAACTGGTCTGGGTGGGGGTCTGGCATCCACAGTTTTTAAACCTCCCTGTGAGATAGAGAATCACTGAGTTAGAAGACACGCAAAAGGGTCTTTTGAGGAGCAATGGGTCATCCTAGCACTTTATAAATCACAGCAGAGTCCTAACGTGCCCGTATATAAAGCTATATGTGATGCTTGGTTCCTGCAGGAAAAGATCCCATCTTTCCCCACAGGATCAAATTTATCTGCTGCCCAATGTAAATCAGGGTCTTATAGTTTGGAGACACTTAGGATGCCCCTGACAGTTGCCTTGGGAAAAAAAATCAGATGTGACTGTACAGTATTGAAGGCAATTAAAAAAAAAAAAAAGAATAAAACTGTATCCTGCTGAGCCAGATGGGTAGATGAGGGAGTTGCCATGGAATAAATGATTATCAGGAGATCTAGACAACCGAAGCGAGAAAGAGGTTGGACATGAAAAAAATGGACAAAGGAAAAAAAAAAGATTCCACAAAAAGAGTGGGATGGGAATGAAAATATTAAGAAGGATTAATTGAACCCAAATGAAGCTTCGCTTGGTAGGAGATATTTTTGTTTTGTTGTATTTTATTTTTGCCACAAACCAAAACAAACCCTAAGGATGTGATGTGTGTGAGTGACAAGCAGCAACTAGGAGGGACTAGTGACAAAATTGGCTGAAATCATACTAACATATGCTGTTGAGTAAACTCACTCTAGACAGTTGATAGACGTCAGATCCGTATTACTTGTGACCCAGTGTGCCCTTACAGCAAAACGTATTTGTCCATCTGTCATAGATTGCACAGTCCAGAAAATGAGAATTCCTCCAAGGTACTGGCCCTGACAAGAGAGTAGCTAAGCTAAAAACAGATGTGGGGGGAGGACCCAGAGCAGGTACCAAAGCCCCCTAAGAAGAGTGTGAGCAGATCCAGAGCTGGGTTGAGGTCAGGGACTGATGGAGAAGAGCAGAGGCTTTACCGCAATGTGTGCGCGTGAGTACACGTGTGTAGTTTGAGGATGATCCCAGGTGACACTCAGCAGGCATTGAGGAATAGGTAAAACAAGAAGAAATTGGAAATGTATGCTAAAATTCCAGAGGAAGTTGCTGGGCAGCTTTCTGCTGAATTGAAGCCTCCTTCCAGGCCCCTTTGACACTCCTCTGAGAGTATGGTTCCACTGCTAGATACAGACGCGGGTCTAGAGGTGCACCAGGATGATTTGAATGGAAGTCTCTTTGAATGGAAGCTGACTTCTTCAGAGCCACTGCAGAAGGAGCAGCCTCCAGGCCCATGTTTTGTACCATAACCCTAACCCTTACCCACACTGCCTGTCTCACAGCTAATTGGGACAGGTGTGGGTATCCTACTGCAGAGCAGAAAACTCTCAAATTGGACAGCACCTATAACTC
Source organism: Lipotes vexillifer (assembly GCF_000442215.2). NCBI lineage: Eukaryota > Metazoa > Chordata > Mammalia > Artiodactyla > Lipotidae > Lipotes > Lipotes vexillifer. The sequence continues at coordinate 500,800 of NW_006770014.1, forward strand.
TTCAGAAAAAATTCAAACCGAGTCAATCAGATTTTCTCTCTTGGCAATACGAACTAAGACATTGTAACAAGTATGTTCAAATGGTGGGAAGGGGGACTGACTGCTTGGGGTAGAGCTGGGGCAGGAGACGCCCAGGTGGGTCATGTTTAGGGGGGTTGGAAACCTTGACGAAGCAAAGGCAGCCAATAATAGACAAGAAATAGCAGAAGAGATGGCAGAGATGTGTTGAGAAATGACGAGACGTGGGCAGAAAGAGATGATACTGCCTTTGAACGGAAGAGTAGCTGAGTCCCTGGAGCCTCACTGATTTCTAAAGCGTTTTGCAGTTCACGGTCCAGTTCCAGTCTGTGGGTATCCCTACAACAACACTCTGTCCCCTTTTCTTGTATTCTGAATGGGGCTCTTTTGCCCTCACCACAGGCATCCAACTAAAATAGAAGGGCACAAACTAGTTTGTAGCCCCCGCAGGGAAGAGCTACTAGTAAACAGGCACATGAGAAGAATCCCCCCTCTTCTCAACACCCTTAATGGGTCCCCATTGGACAGGTCCCGAGTGCTATATAGTGGGGCTCTGGGCATCTTCTCAGGACTACTTGCTCTCTAGTTCTTCTGAGTCCCCCTCCCACCATCCTGGCTTGACAGTGTTCCAGCTTTCCCCAGGCTTCCAACTATAGGTTGCTGTAATTTATAGTCTCACAATAATATTTTAAGCCATTGCTCATTTCAGCCCCAGTCCCGAGTAGAACACCTATCCTGAAGGTCTTAGTAGCTGCAGAGCTGACTCTCGGGTTGACAGGAAAAAAGAAGCTGTCCCCTTGGACTTAACCCTCCCTGTGCCTCACATTCCTTACTTGTAAAATGGGAATCGTAACCATAATTATGAGAAATTAAATGAATTAACACATGCAAAGCATTTAGTAGAGTATCCAGGAAATATTAAACTCAATAGACATAAGTGATTGTGTCCTACGTTCCGTTCTTCTCTCAGGGACTTCCATTCTTTTTATAAACCCACCTACCTCCACTTCCCTAACTTGAACGCCCATCAAAGGTGAAGCTGTCTCTTTACGGTTGGCCTAATTGTCACCGCAAAGCCTATTAACAATTCCCGGCAAGTAAAAAATAGAATCTGGGTAACAAAGTCTAACCTGTTTTTTTCTTTTCCTTTGTCCTCCTGGTTTAACTTGCTTACAGGGCGCCGCGTGCAGAGGCCTCGCAACTGCCACTTCAGACCGGCAGTTCCTAGCGCAAAATGGCTGCTCCAGACACAGCTCAGCGCGCCGTGCGCAGAAGTGCTGCACGTTACACCTCAATGCAAGACGGCGGCGGGGGGCCGTGTGCAGAGACGCTGCTCCGCCACTGCGATCTGCCCCACCTCCCGCTGCCGGGAGCCCTATAAAGCAGCCCCGCCCACGGCCTGTGGGGGGAGCATGCGCTCTAGAGCTGAGCGCGCACCTCTCCATTCTTGGATTCAAGAATGAAGCTTTCCTTTGCTTCGAAACAACTCGGTCTCGTTCTGTTGGCTCCAGCAACACCAGGCAGAAGGAGCCTTGTTGGGGACTGACTAGGACGCTCTGGAACATGTCTTTGACCAAACACCCTCATTATGCTGCCTACTTCCTCCTTCCCTTGGTGAGCTTGCTTTGTCTCAGGTGTGGAAAGCACTTTAATGTGCTAATGGAGACGATATCCCACCTTTGTTAATCAACCCATTTGGAATTCCAATGAAGGGAAGTTCAGGCTACTCAGAGTGGGATTATTTTAGGCGTGAATATTCGAAATGATCATAGAGCTTCACGCCCCATTTAACCTGATGGGAGACTAGAAAGCATGGCCATTGTGTCAGCCTCAGAGCTCAGATGGAAGCAGTGTTGATCGGTGTCTCCTATGGTTATTATCTGGGCTGCTAAAAAGAGCAAAAAGCTAAACATAGCAAAATGACTAATCATGACTGAATAACATCAACATAATCATAATGACCATTTACTATCCACACCCACCAAAAATAAGGCATTATGCTGACCAGTGTATGCAAATAATCACCCTTAGTCCTTCAACAAGTCTGTGAGGTATATAAATGTTTTCAACTGTATTTTTATCAGTGGGAAAACTAAGGCCTCAAGAGGTTAAATGACTTTTCCAACAACATAGCTAGCAAGGGATAAAGCCAAGGTCTGAAACCCAGTCTGTGCACCTGTAAAGCCCAAGTTCCTGGCCTCCATACTGCACGGGACATGATAAACCAAGTGGTTATGACTTGGTGCTGGTTGCAGAATCTCTACCCTGCGTGTGTTCGAGTCCCATGCTGGGGGCCTTAGAATGCACGATAAGGAGAAAAACAGACTTTAGGAATAAACAGAAGTATGTTGAGCTCATCTGCCCCCTTTTTTTTTTTAAATGTTCTGTTTTTAAGGACAGCAATAAACAATCGAGCAGATTCTCCTTTTTGGACAGACTGATTCTAAACTGAAACATTTTGTATATTCTGGGGAAATCCAAAAGGTTCAGAGCAGAGATTTAAAAACAAAGCAGGTCATTGATCAGAAATATACTTAGATACATTTCATATGAATTTTATTTGGCTTTGAGAATTCTCTGAATTTCCAGAGGCCTCTTCAAGTAAATGATGGCCCTCTGGAGAGTCATGAAAACAGTCAGGGAATCTTTGTCTCTCTTCCCCCAAACTCTCCACCCCCAGTTGGTACTCCTGTCTTTGCTACACACTTTTGGAAGGGAGAGAGTGATCACATGCAGCTTAAATTTTATTCATGGAAAAGTATAGTTAAGTAGTAGGTAGCTTCCCTCCTAAGTGTGATGCTTTGTGTAGCTCTGTGGTTTAGTCACCATGCTTCCTTAGTGAGATCTTCCCAGAGGACTGAACATGGTACCCACGAGGACTGTATTTTTTGCTGGTCCAAAACTTTTTGGTGGGGAGATATTTGTGCATCAAACACAATCTCTCCTGCAGACTACAGTTGCCTGCCAATCTGCGCAGCTGGTGCAGGACTCAGCTACTTTGAAAGAGGAGGGAAGATGGCTTTCTCCTTTCAGCCTCCCCCCACCACCAGCCCCCCTCCTCCTGGTGATACTGCTCCCCCTCCCCGCATATTGTACAAAACCACGTGGATTTGCTGAACAGGTCTGTAAAATTAATTATACTGTGAGTGCTTGGTAACCAATGAATTGTAAATTGTACATTATTAAAACAGCATCAGAGCTCTGACTGATCTATTATTCTTTGGGGAATGAACAAAGATAAGAGCTCTATGTGCTTTAGAGGTCTTTCTTGCCACCTTCCAGCAGGCATGGAGAGGAAATATCAAGTATTTTTGTTCTGTCTTGTTTTGTTTTTCTGCCTGCTGAATTAAATAGAAAGTATCTTTTTTTTCTGCCTGTTATTAAATTGTTACATGTGTCCTCACAGTTCTGTTTGTAGCCTCTAATAAGGTAGTGGGCACTCAATAAATACTTTTCCCCAGCAATTGTGATAATATGTATCCATATATGCTCCTACACAAACACAGTGCCATGTCAACCTACTGTGAACAGAAGATATATGATATGACATGGCATCGTAATGAAATAAATTGTGTTGATATAGTGCTTTTCTGCAACAGCTCAGGAAGAATTCAGAGTAAACAGTAGGAGACATAAAAAACATCGCTGAGTATTTGCCAGGGGCCTTGTGGCTTCAGCTGAAAAGGAAGAATCTGGAAGAAACGGTTTTTCTTGTCTCTCCCTTCTAGGCACAATAGGATGACCCCTGGGAGTTTTTTGTGAACCTCTCTTTTTACTGAACTATCTCTCTGATGCAGAATTTCTCAGCATCTTTCTCCCTGCCATGATGATTCCTTCCAGGTGCATCACACAGTTCTCCATGGAAACTTTCTCTTTCCACAACTGACCAAGCCTGCTGGCCCTGGGAATGGAGCTGCCAGTCAGCCTCGCAGCATTACCCTTACAAGCGGGCGTTCTAGCTGAGAGAACTGATGCAGGTACAAGGAAAAGCTCATGTCATTCCACCCCCAAAATAAACCAAAATGTTTCTCAACCCACCATTTCAGGAGGAAATAGGATGCCTCAGAACTAGGCTGTGCAGGACCAGATATGCAATTGGTAGGGCCAAAAGAAAATGTCGGCCCCATGCTCAAAAATTCTGAAGAATTTCAAGACAGTGATAACAAAGCATTAAACTAAGTGTAGGCTCTTCTAAGGGCAGAACCCTGAACAACCCCACAGGCTACACACCCAGGAAGCCAGCCCTGGTGCAGAGGGACATTTGCTCAATGTTTTGTGAGGGCTTCTGAATGTTTGGTGCACTTTAACTTTCTAGTGGCCTGATTGGGCCATCAGACAAATTGAGGATTTCTTCTGGCTGGGGGAAGATACTATCATCCATTCTTTTTCCCACCTGGAGCCACAGTAGGATCACTTCTCCCATCTCCATGGTCAGAGGGCAGCCATTCTCAATATGAGACTGCCATGGCAAAGAGGTCGAAGGGGAAAGATGTTTTATGATCAAATCTGAAAAGGCTGTGGGGGTGGGGGGGAGGTCAAAAAAGCATGAGAGAGACAGAGAAAGACAGAGATAGAGAGATTGCCATAGAAGAGTAGACAGAAATCAACTTCCTGATAGAACATTTATCCTTAGACATAGTTTCTCATGATTTTTCTGAGCACTACATTGTTGCCATCTCCTTGCTCTCCAAAGAACTCCTGTGATTTTGAAGGAAAAGATGGCAATCATTTCTTTTGTTTTATTTTCAGTGAGCATATTCTCACCTATTCCTGCATATTTAGTTTGGTACAAGGAAGCAGGAGAGATGACCAAGGGACATGAGGACAGAGTGGTGACATGCTAACAAGGAGGATTGGGGGAAGAAACCATTATACAAATGGCTTGGGGGAATGATGTAATCACAGCGGAGAGCAGCTGGTGGATAGGTAGGAGGGGGACAGGATGAAGGTGGTATTAATGAGCTGTACCCAGCCCAGCAGATCTAACTTCCTGCAAGACCTTCTGATTTCTCTGTGACCCTGTCACCTTTGTGAGGACGTCAACCTGGCTATTGTCCTACAAGGACAGACGTGTTCAGCTGGACAGGCATATGGAATGTATTCATGCATATGTCTTCCTTTCAGTATCCTTATAGCCAGAATTGTATGTGAGTACTTTAGGGGAATAAATAGATCAGCCCCGAGGGACACTGGTCCAGGTGATAAATTCAGTTAAGATAAGAAAAGAAAACCAAACGGAGCAATAGCATATCTTATTCATTTGCTGCTTTTGTTGTAGAAAATGGTTTTTGCTGTCGCCACAGAAGAAAACCAGCAGAAGTGGTTAAAGTACTATTCTAGGCGCACTGGAACAGCCCTTGCTGGTCATCAGAAAACTAAGCCAGAAGGTTGCACCTTCCCCTAGACAGGCAGAAGAGGTTCCTGCAGGCAATAGGCCCTATTTATGAGTGTAGTGTGCCTTAAAATTCAAAAGAGGGCAGCAGATAACTGACACTGCCTGTAGGACCAGGAAAGTGTGTAACCTGAGGAATGTCAGCAGGAAAATCTGCTGGTTTATCAAAACTCACGTCCTGCAAGGGTTAGCTGAGCCAGAAATTTGTGTTTCTGGAACTGTGTGTTTAACGTCGAAGCAAATATTTGATTCATGGGATCTAATGAGCTTTGGTGATGTTGAGGGCAAGTGTGGGCCTGTTGCCCACCACGGCAGCCTCATACCACGTTATTTAGTGGTTTAAAACCTGTGATGCCGATGTCAGCAAAGTCAATGCCGAAGTACAGGAGAAATGGCCATGAGGGTGAGGTGGAGAGACTGCCTGTATGCTTTTGCTGCCTTGTAAGTACTTTTGCTGATATTCTGAAATGAGCAGGACGGAGAGTACACAGTCTCTCCCTACCTGGTAAATTCCACAGGGACTGAGATTCCCAGAGTATGGAAGAAAGTGATTCTCTTATTCTCTTTGAGATTTTCCAGTGCTTCCAGAAGAAAGTGTATGATGGGAAGGACAGGCCCCAGCTCCCGGGAGATTGGGGTTTCAGGGAGGCTGGGGCAGGTGGGGTGGAGAAGGGGAAAACATTGCGGAAGGGGAAGAGGCCGGAAGCACTTGGGTTAAAAGCAAAGCACAGTCCTCAACCCAATCCTGCAGAGTTAAAGTGTTAGGATTTCATCCCTAGGATCATTTCTTTGTGATCCTGTTTCCTAAAAAGAGTGATAATCAGGTGTTGATTCCAAACACAGCCTCCCAGAGAAATTCTTCTGTGTCATTTGGCAGGGACAAACAGTGAACAGAAAGGAATCTTCTTTATAAAATCAACCGTGAAATGATATTGCAAGGCTCATCATAGTCTTTTAAAAACATTTGACCTGGCTTTAAGTAATTATTTTCATTCTTGATCTTTTTTTTACGAAAAGCATTTTAAAATCATGTCATCTACCAAGAAAGCATCAAATACGTAAAGAATCTAGAAGATGTTGCCTTTTAAAAGTTGAATCTTCTTTATTTTGAGCACGTTTTTGATTTCTAGAAAGAATTAAAGGTTTTTTACTCCATCAGCAAGTTAGATTACACTGTGAAGAATGTCCACTGAGACTTGGGAAAGTGCACATTATTTTTTTTTTCCATAACCTAAAATTAACAGCTGCTATACTGTCTAGGTACACAACTGATGCTAGACAAAGGGTTTCTGAAACACATGCCCTAAAATTGTGGACTGATTTAATATTAAACAATTACTATGGAGCTGAGGAAATCAGCCCCTTTACAGATATTGGCAAACAGAGGATTCTCTTCATATGTATTATAATAAAAACCAGACTTGGCAAGTGCTAACTGGTCTACAGTGATTGTGTATTTCTTTGTATTCTTTAAAATATTGAGGCAGGAGATTATTTTTTACTAGTGTTTCACATGTCATGGAATTAGAGCTGCAAATTGATAAACAAATTGGTAGGGTCTCTAGTGCCCCATAGGGTCATTAAGGACTTCTGGGGCTTTTGTAGGTATCCTTGGAGTCTACTTGTAGAATAATATAATCCAGAGTAATCATGAGATCTTTCACCTCAAAATAACTCTAGGCAAAATGATACATTTCTCTTTTCCAGAGAAGTCATCTCTAGAATTTCAAAAAAATAGTTTTGTTCTCCTGAACATAGCTCTCTCAGGAATGACTCCAGTCAATCCTCAAATTATAAATGCAAAAGAAACCCAACAACAACAACTGATGGGAACATACTGTATAGCACAGGGAACTCTACTTAATGCACTGTGCTCTCCTAAATGGGAGGGAAATCCAAAAGGGAGGGGATATATGTATATGTACGGCTGATTCATTTTGCTGTTCAGCAGAAGCTAACACAACATTGTAAAGCAACTATACTCCAGTAAAAATTAATTAATAAAAACTGCAAAAAGAAAAAAAGAAAAAGAAAGAAAATGGCTGTATTTACAAAATTTTCATAGGAAGAAAATGATCCACAAGAAAAAAGAAATACACGTATCACAACAAATAAGAACCTGATAATATAAATAACCATAAATCTATTGAACTTAATAAAGTTAAGGAGACTGCAGTTTGGAAGTCCTGAATTTTGCTGGCAGCTCTGACCTTCCACTAGGTCATCTTACAAAAGGCACATTTTTACATTTCAGAGCCTCGGTTTCCTTTTTGGTAAAGTAAGGACATTTGAATTTACTTAAAAATTCTTATCTTATGATTCACTGAAGTATTGCAATTGACCCTGATTTCTTTCCCTGTTGAATTAATCTTGGCTTTAGTTTATGACAAAGCATAGCTACCAGAAATTATGTTAAGCATACATTATAAAGATAGACTTTTCTAAGCTATGAAGAAATAGACAAAGTTTAATGCTGCTTTTAACTTTTGTTTCTCTCTTAAATACCACCTGGAATCCCGTGTACCACTCCAGTGTTATGTCTTTGGTTTTCAAAGTTGTTTCTCTACCAGGAGAATATTATTAGGGTGTCAGATTATTGAGCCCTGAGCATGGGAGTTTATGTGTGGAGTTCCTCCCTCTGCGCCCATCCTCAGCATCTCTCTCAGTCCTATAGCACTTAGCTATCTATCAGAAAATAGATCAAAAAGCAAACAAGGCTTCCGCCTGACCATGTTAACAGCAAAATCAACAGCTATAAGGCCACCATTTTAATTTCCTGTAAACCATCATCTATCTTTTTCACTATCTGCAGTGCCTTCTCACCACTGCAGCTCCTTCTTGCTTTTCAGACTCCCACTTTTTCTCAAATCCTTCTTCATCCATCCACATTTATGTCATTTATGTCTTCTATATGCAGAGTACCCCTGGGTTATTCTGGAGAAAACGAAATGACAAAGAAAGCAGTTTCTGCACTTAAAGGGTTTAAAATCTTGGTCTCCCTGAAAGGTTTGTGCGTTGTTGAAATCTTTGTCCTCCCTACTGAGGGCCCAGGTGCGCACACCTCCCTTGCTCCTTCATGCTTGATAACCCCATTTTCATACTGGAAGAGGGCAAATACATTTTTAGGCCTTAGAATATGAATAGAGGCAAGAATGATTAGAAGAAAGGAACTAACATATACTGAAGAGTTCATATGGCTGACACTACGTTAGGGGCTTTGCACACATGATCCTCGTAAAAACTCTTACTGCTAACTATTGTAACCCCACTATAAAAGAAAGCTTTAATAAGGCTCAGAGAGGTTAAGTACCTTGCCTAAGGCCACACAGTAAGTGGCAGAGTTCAGAATCTAATTCCACAGACTTGCTAGTGTTTCCTTTTATAAAGTTCTTTTTTTTTTTTTTTTTTTTTTTTTTTAAGCGGGCCTCCCACTGCTGTGGCCTCTCCCATTGCGGAGCACAGGCTTCGGATGCGCAGGCTCAGCGGCCATGGCTCACGGGCCCAGCCGCCCGGCGGCATGTGGGATCCTCCCGGACCAGGGCACGAACCCGCTTCCCCTGCATCAGCAGGCGGACTCTCAACCACTGTGCCACCAGGGAAGCCCTCCTTTTATAAAGTCCTTATTCACGATTTTGAAAAAAGGGAAGCTAGTGTCTCTACGCTTTTAAATTCATAAAAATTGTATATAATTTTAGCAAGAAGAAATCTATTGCATGAAATGAAGGTACAATTGTATCGTATCCCAATTTTACAAGCATATGGTATTTTAACATTTGCTAGCCATGAATTAGGACAGTTCTAAGGCAAACACAACAGATTGGGGCAAGCCCAATTAGACTGTTTTTCTGCATCATGTTAAAGGCAGTCCCTTAGGATGATATAATATACTAGGAGAAACGAAATATTTTTTTCTAAATTTGTTTGTCCAGAAGAATCTCTTTACCATTAAAGTAATACTGTTCATTGTTGCCTGTGCAGGCACACCTTCTCCAAACATTTTTTGGCTCATCACATAGATATAATGACAGAATGTAATGATTTGGAATGATGTATAAGAGGGTAGAAACTGACCTCTTTCTTTTATGTCTTTCCTTAGAAATTTTAAGAGTTAATGGAATGGGTAAAGCAAAGTAGGTTATTATGAGTGCCTTGAGTCATGGAGAGACTGGAATGAGAACCAAGGTGAATGAAGGAGGACTCAGCATCTTGCCTGTAGTCTTGTCCCAGCAGCCGCAATCCACAGTCTCACTTTTGAAGCCCTCTCTCCTATGCATCCCCTGCTAGTAAGAACTTCCCTTCTCCCACTAGATAGTATTCCCATGACCTTTTGTTGATATTGTATTACCCCGTCCTCTTTACTTGATCAGAGCTCCTGGAAAATTGGAAAGTGGTGAAAAAGAAGGAGAAACACACCACGCGTGTCATGACAACAATAGCTGAAAACTACATAACATTTTACAGCTTACAAAATACTGTTTCTCAAAATGGGGTTCCTGGGAGACTTGTCTTAGATTCCCAGGGAAAAGCTAAAATGCAGATTCCTCGTTCCCACCCTATACCTGATGAATCAGAATCTCAGTGGAGGGGAGGGAGGAATGGGTGGAACTCAGGAATCTAAAACTTAAAACTCTCTCCCGATGATTTTTTAATATATACCAAAATTATAACCATTGTCTTATAAAATATTTTCATATATGTTACTTTTTTGTATCGTTCAAGAACCCTCTGTGCTAGGTAATTATTAATATATACCCATTTTACAGATGAGGTGATTGGAACGTGCAAAAGTTACTTGCCTGAGGAGACACAGCTAATTAGCTGTAGAGCTCTGAGTAGCACCCAAGTCTTTTGCCTTGGCCACATAGTCTGTGACCCCTCCCCACACCATGAGGCCTCTGTTGAATGGATTTAACAGAGGATATAACAGTGGAGGATAATACAGTGTTCAAATTCTTTCATGCTTTTGGTTTTGGACTTAAAAATTCATCACCAAACCCGAAGTCACATAGATTGCCTCCTATGTTTTCTTCCAGAAGTTTTACAGTTTTCCATGTTACATTTAGGTCTATGATCCATTTTGAGTTAATCTTTGTGAAAAGTGTAAGCTCTGAGTCCAAGTTCATTTTTTGGTACGTGGACATCCAATTGTCTCAGTGTCATCTGTGGAAAAGACTATCCCTTCTTCACAGAATTGCCTTTGCTCCTTTGTCAAAGAGCTTTGATCCTTGTTGTAAAAGTACTTTACTTCTATTCTCCTTTTTAAAAGGCAGCCAGGGGCTTCCCTGGTGACGCAGTGGTTGAGAGTCCGCCTGCCGATGCAGGGGACACGGGTTTGTGCCCTGGTCCGGGAAGATCCCACATGCCGCGGAGCGGCTGGGCCCGTGAGCCATGGGCACTGAGACTGCGTGTCCGGAGCCTGTGCTCTGCAACGGGAGAGGCCACAACAGTGAGAGGCCCGTGTACCACAAAAAAAGGCAGCCAGATCAGTCCTAAATTTAATGGCTATTTGTTTAGGATTAGGACCCCATCTTTTTAGGAAGGAACATGAGGTAATTTGTAGATGAGAGTATGACCTAAACCCTCTAAGAGTGAATTGGAACAGAATCCATCCATACTGAGGTTAGTGACTCTGGATTAGAGATAGAAAAACCAGGTTCTAGACCTGACTCCACCATTTACATTTTGGGCTTGTCTCCTTCACTGGAAAACTGGGGGGATATTACAAGACATATGCTTACTTATCATATGATTAGTAAGGTAATTACTAATAAGGTTACTAATCATAGGATTCCACTTCTAGGGCCCCAGGTCAAAATAAGGGTAGTGAAACTTCCATCTGGAAAAGGGTTTCCCATTCTGGCAGCAAGCTTGTTCTTTCAGAACTGACTCATGAAGATTCACTGCATTTCTTGCGGCTGATCTATGATACCCACGTCACTTCACCCGTCCCAGAGAGCAGAGGCCTAAGAGACATGCAGAGACCTGATCATGCAATCTTCCTGAATACCCCCTGTGCCTGCGGCTTACATCCCAGACCCATCACATCCTGAGCCTGTGTAGGCATCCCTCCTAGCCCCATGTTTTCATTTCTGACACTGAGGTGTCTTTGTTTACTTATCCCAGCTGGGATCAGGAATGTTTCTTTCTTTCTTGGAGATATATAGGATCCATTCAGCCTCTTTTCTCTCCTTCTCAATCTCTCCTTCCAACTCCCTCTGCCCAAGGCTGACCACACTCCCTCACTCTCAAGAACACACAGCTTATCTATTTTCCATGTTTAAGGCAGCCAAAGGCTTTAAAAGATAATGAAAATCTCTCAACTGCACTGTTGAGTTGCAAAGAATTTGCTAGATTTGCTGGCACAGAGAGTTACAGGAATGTTCTTCTAGTACTTTGTGGTCTGGAATCCCTGGAGGGTCAGGAAGCTACAGGAAACACAGACATGTGAAAATAATTATACTATGGCGTGTTGGCTCTTTGGGGAATGAGGGGGAGAGGCATCATATACTTCTTGCCGAAGAGGGGACAGTTGGGTCTTACAGGATGGTGAGGAGGTCAACAACAGCCTAGACTGGGAGTGGGGGTGAAGGGATCCAGGCAGGGGTAGCACCATGTGCAGAGGAAGGGAAGCATAAAAAAGCGTGCCATTTTGGATGTGGATAGGTCAGCCTTACCCACAGATGGGCAAGTTGACTTAGCTGGTTTGGCTGGTTGGGCAGGTGCCCGTCCCCCCACACCGTGTTCCATGTGTGTCCTTCCTGAGCCTGCTCTTTTCTTAACACTCAGGAAATCAACCATACTCTGTCAAGACTAGAGAGATAAGCATGCTTTGCCGTCTAGCACCGGCAGGACGAGACCTTCAGTGCAGCTGAAGCATAGACTGTGCTTAAGGGCAGCCAGAAGTAAAGGAGAGAAAGGACTGGTGGGAAATGAAAGTTGAAGGATCCTTCCACCCAGGTCATGGGGGCAGGAAGAGGACCTTGCCTAGCCCTGGGTTCTTCTATCTTACGGTGCAGCTCCAAGGAGGAAGCCACGCACCCTGTGTGCTGTGGGGATCTGAAGGAAGCACGTGGATTGCTACGCTCATCCAGCAATGGCAGTGACTTTTAGGAACCAAATTGGCTGGCACCCTGATCTTGGATTTCCCAGCCTCCAGAACTGGGAGAAATCAGTGTTTGTCGTTTAAGCCACCCAGTCTATGGTACTTTGCTATGGCAGCCCAAATTCACTAAGACGATAAGGAATTCAGAAAGAGTGACATGTTTGCAGAAACCATAAAATGCTGTTTCAAATCTACTGCACTTGAGAGGCAGAGAGGACAAGAAGGCAGTTAGATATATTGGGCTGAAGCTCAGTTGTGAGTCAGTGTAGATGAAGGGGCAAATGAGTCACTGAGCGCTCTGGGAAGATAGATACACTGTTAAGGGGATATCCTTAATGCAGAGCAACAGATATTTTACCATGCCCTGGTTAAGCACTGTAGGGCATGCAAAGATGAATTCTGCACAGCCTTCTATCTTAAGGAGCCTACGTTGTTTTAATTATGGCCGTGGACTCAGGTCCAATATGTACAAAAAATATTTCTAAGAAGTATTGCTGAAGTAAGGTGTAAAATTAATGTCTACAAGTTTAGGTCTGTTTCCCTGGCTTTCTCTGAGGTTTGACATATAAGTACGTACCCCTTTTGTTTTCATTCTTTTTTTTTCTTCGGATTACTTATGAGATTAAACCAAATTCTAGGATATGATAAACATGAGAATTGATTTACTTGCTCTTTATTTTCTATCTTACTTTATAATTAAACATAACATGGCTAACTCATAGCTGTCCAAAAAATGAAGGGTGCATCTTTACGAAAATCTCCAATCTTAGGAATTAAAGCGGAGAGAGAATGGAGGAAGGTTAACACAGTTTACTTAGTTTTTAGAGCAAAACACCTTTTAAAAAGATATTTTCCTGTATGTTGGTTAACTATTTTTAGGTAAACACACACACACAGAAACACACATGCAGCTACAGTCTCTCAATTGACTGCTAAAGCTTATGAAATGTGCAGTAAATATTTAAGAAAATACTTAAAATATTTAAGAAAATATTTAAACATTTAAGTAAAATTTAAGAAATATTCTAAAATATATGAATTTGCATGAAGGACAACTGCAGGACTGCTGTACGCTCCTTTAGAAATTAAACTTTGGAATAAAAGATAAAATTTTAGAATTTGAATTTAATAGGCATGCTAAAAGTATGCATGATATGCACTTTATAGCATCACAAATTGAGAAACGGTAATTTAAAGCAAGCAATGGTATCTTGTTTCACCAGAAATTTGTATATTTTGCCAATACTTTTGTAATATCTTAATCTCTTTCTAAAGTATGAGATTTCTTATTGAAAAAAATTCAGATACAGTGGATGCATATAGAAAATTTGTCTTCGGTCTCTTTATTTAAACATTTTAAGTTTAATTCCTCTTTAATCACATTTTAGCCTGTGGCATACACGTAACACATTTTGTTCTTCCCCAGAAACTGATGTGTTTACTCTTTTATGGACTCAAAGGGGCTTTTCAAATTAACTTCAATTTTTATGGCCCCTTTTTCATATCCCATGTGTGAATTTACTGTGCAGACTTATGAATGATGGAACCACCTTCAGCAGCTGACTATCGAATTGCTTTGCTTGGGTGAGTATAGAAAACCTTTGGCAATGTGGTTCAGACCCGAGTTTAGCACTTAAGCGAAACTTTTTAGAACTGGCCAGGATATAAATCAATATGAAGGAGGCACCTGAACGCAAAAACACACTTTTAAAAATTCATTAAAAATTTGAAATTATTTTCAATTAAGTTTCTATGACCGCAGTTCGTCTCTCTTGAACAAATTAGTTCCCTTTTTAAGAGTTTTATCTTTTCAAGTATCTATTGTGTTAGTGCTCAAGGTAGAACTCTAAGTAAAATTACAATTTTAAAACCTTTTGGGCAATGATTCTAATTAATATAATTAATATTTTAGCAAAATGTCATGGGCTGTAATTGAAAGAAATCATCTGGGTCTGAAGAGTACCTACTGAGGGCAGCCCTATTAAGATTAATTCTGAGGTGAGTAAATTAATTTCCTGGACTTGCAAAGCAGCAAAGGGAAGCTTTTCCCTCTTCAGAAACCTGGAGGGGTTGGTCTTTGGCCCTGTTGAGGCCCAAGGACTATCTGGGCTGATTAACATACATATAATTAAAGTGCATCAGCTAGAAAGGCAGACCCAGTTCTATTTGGCTCCGAACTACTGTGAAATAATTTTCCTATCTACATTATTTACTGTGTGTGTGTGTGTGTGTGGCGCAGAGGGGAGTCTAGTTTCCCTGAATATCATTCCGCTGCCTTCTTGGGGTTCGTGCTTCCTCTCCTAGCAGACACCAAAGAGTAGACAAGATTTCCCTAGCATTCAAACTAGATTTTCTTTCCGTTCATATCACCATTTTCAAGACACATTTTTCATCACCTGGTAAGAAACACTGTAAATAATTGAGGTGATCCATCAAGAGACCCATTCTTGATAATGAAAAATTGCATAACTCAGTAGAAGTCAATTAAAAACCACGAACTTCAGAACCCTTTGCTCAGTGAAGATTTATTATTATAGAGGCATTTAATACAATCGATTATGGGGTCAACAATTTTTAAAGTTCTAAAAAGTCAGTTAAATCTTGACAATAAACTTAAGATTTACACAATATCAAAGTATATTAGTTCTTCAAAATGAAAAGTTTTTTCTTTTCCCTCCTTTACCATAAAATGTCTGAGATGTTCAGGATTTTAAAACCACACAAGAAACAACAATCCACGGCGAGATTTTTTTTTTTTTTTCCTTTGTAGGTTTTAAATGATTCTTACTCTTTGGTTGTGCCTATACAATGAAAAGTAGACAACAAATTAAATGAGGTAAGTCAGGATATTTTTGTTAAACCAAATATCTGAATAATTAGAACTACCTACAAAATGAGTCAAAATATTTTTGTTACCTGGTTACTTGGTTAGGACACAGCCAAAATTTAATAGAATGAACTATCTTATACAACTGCATATAATTAAAAAAAAATAAACAGTGACTTTATTTCTTTAGAGACATCCAATGCTGTGTGAGTGGCCAAGGGGAAAATGCCAAGTCTCTCAAATGTAACCTGCATAATACTTTTCTTGCCTTTTAGTGGCTTTCCATGGCCCACATATGAAATTAAGGAGCAACACCTATCTTCAAAAATCAAAAATATTTATTTTGAGGTACCTAGTCTCCCAGCATAAGTTTAAACTGTGCTTAGATTTAGGTGGGATATGGTACTCAGGCCTGACAGATGCCTAACTCCAGCCAACAGAGCACATGTGACTTACTTCCTACTGAAATTAAACTGCCAAAAGAAAGGGAGGGATTGTCCCCTTTCTTACTAACAACGAATGCAATCGTTAGAA
This sequence comes from Lipotes vexillifer, assembly GCF_000442215.2. Lineage (NCBI taxonomy): Eukaryota > Metazoa > Chordata > Mammalia > Artiodactyla > Lipotidae > Lipotes > Lipotes vexillifer. Next base: position 516,673 of record NW_006770014.1, read on the forward strand.
TTCTTCAGGTTTGGAATTCGAGCACAGCTCTTGTGTTTTCCTCTTGATGTGTGACAAGAATGAATAATATCAAAAACAAAAATAAACCTCATTTAAACAAGCAGTCCTCTGACTTTATAAGCCTCAACATCAAATACATCAAATTCTAAAACTACCTAAGACCCGTGAAATGTCAAAGCTGAGGGGATGACACGCTGGAGACAGGGGACAGACTTTTTAAATCTTTCAATTTGTTTGAAACTATTAGCATTAACTTTGTTCATTTCTGTTGAGATATTGCCACTTCAACTGACTACGAGAAGCCACATTTCATATTCATATAAATATTTGACTTTGACCTCATAAAAAGTCCCTTGGGTCTATAATACTTTTATTCTTGTATAATCTAAAACAAATCCTTTCCTTTTAAAAATCAAACAGACCACGTTACACACACAGTTGACTATTTACAAAGCACCCAATTAAATCCTACTTACTTCTCTCTCACTCTAAAAATTCCATCTAACTGGTGGGTAGAGTACTGATCACATTAAATGCATAATGCTCACAAGCCCTGAAAGTCCTATCTAACCTAGAAAACACTACCTTCCTTAAAGAGAAAAGAAAGTCTTAAAAATAAGTGTAAGGTTTTGAAGAAATGAGACCAGAAATCACAGTACAAGACAGATAAATCTACTTTAATATTCACATGTAAAAGTTACACATCACAAGAGATTGGACAGTAGTTTAGCAGTTAACTAACATAGCTATAGTGAAAATCATTTTTATAAAAAAATAATCTAGATGCGGTCATCAGAATTTTTGGTCTACTTAAAGTTAATGTTTGAAGATCGACTTTTACCCCTGCTTGAAGGATTTGCCATTATGCCTTTCAAATTTTTTTCTCCCACTGTTGCCTATTAATATTCTTTGGAGGAAGGAAAGCAGAAAGTGTTCATTTCCAAGAGTTTGTCCTTTGGTAGCAAGCAGAGAACATTTTTCATTTCTATGATTTAAATAGTCTGTACAGACATGAAACTTAGTGACATTAAGCTTTTGTGTAAAATGAAGAATGGTAAGTATTTTTTCACTTTGATTAAAACAGTAGATTTCCTAAACTCGTAAGGATCCAAGCATTTCCCCATCCTGTAAGCAAAATCATTCAGAATCCATTTTGACCTCAGTTAAAAAACAAAAAACACACACTTACTCTTTATATATTACACTATCAAACCCTGTACTTAAAAACTGATAAAGGATACTATCAACATGTATGCTTCAAATACAAAGATTTCAATCTAGGTTAAAGAAAACACATTTGAATGGACTCAGAACAAGTTTATTTTGTGATTAAACATCTCATGCAGTCATGCAGGACCACTAGCTATAACTGTTACTTCCGAGTCTACAGGACACTGGGCAAAACAAAAACAAATTAAAAGCCAGGCCAAACAGAAAAGACATTCAAGATACCAAGAGCTCTTCAACTGAGCTGGAAAATAATTTTCCAAAAGAAATATTCCCATAGATTAAAAAAAACACACACATAATATTTACAAAAAAATATTTAATTAAAAATATCTTATAATTACAGTAGTCTATTAAAGCATATACTTTCTCACACTTATAGAACATCTCTATATATACACGGTATGAAATGTCACTCAGTTATCTATACAATATGTAACATTCCTGCAGAGAATAGAAAGTTCCCTGCCCCCTTATAATCATCTATTTTAAACAATAGATGTAAAAAAAATATCTACAATGCTCTGGTATATTAGTAAAGCTTCAAAACAAAAATTGAGCTCCTTGGTCACAAAGTAGGTTTCTAAAAGTCGGATTTGCTCTTGATCTTTTATCAGTCCTGTCGCACTTAAGCTTAAAAGTTTAACTGCACCTCCAAAAAACACAGAAATGTACAATTCACAGCGGTTATAAATGAGACGAAAGAGAATACGTATGTAGAATGTTTATGAACGTGCAAAAAAAAAGGATGAAAGTTTTATTTTTCTTCCCTCTCTCTCTTGGAATGACAAGTGAAACGTTTCTAGGATTTGCTGATGTTTTTTTCCTTTCCTCCGGTGGCTTTTTCTCTAACTTCTGCTCTTCCCCCTCCCTTTCTTGTGCTCCTGGCTCGGGCTCAGGCGGCCGCACACCTGTGGAAGAGGAATGAATAGAGGGGGTGTGTGAACCTTCCCGCTGCAGACTAACTGGCGCCACCGACCAAACTCAAGACATGCTTGATCAACAACCCAAAACAAACCACCGGGTCAGACTACACTCGCAGTCCGCCGCCCGGCCAGGCGCCGAGCAGGCAGCTGCGGGCCCCCGGGAAGCCCGAAGAAGGGATCCGAACTCCCGGGCCCTCCCTGCGTCCTCCTTCGTGGGTGTCAGAGTGCGCGGGGGGTGGGCATCGGGCACCACGCCTACGAGGGTACCCACCCTCGGCGGGGAGAGGGCAGTTAGAGCCCGCCGGTCGCTGGGGGCGGCACGGGGGGTGGCGGGAGCGTGAGCTGATCCGTCTCCATTTAGAGTGAACCCCCAATTGCTGAAGCTAAGCTTCACTTACTAAACTGGGTGGCAGGGAGAGAGAGGGGGTGTCCACCTCCTTGGGAATTTGCCCTCAGAAATGCTGGAGGCAAAGAACGCCGCTGTGGAAGGCGCCGGGGACGGGCGTCTCTGGCGACCGGCCACACGAGAAGGGAAACGCGCGCTCACCTGGAGAGCTAGGCTCAGCGGCACAGAATGCTGTCGCCCTGCTTGTTCACCGCGCCGGCCTGGAACAACAACGAACACCAAGGTAAAGGTGAGCAGGCGCGAACAACGCACTCGCCACGGTCTTCCTCGATTCGTTCTCGGAACCCAGGCTGGCCCGCCGACGCCCCCATCCCAGCCTACAGTCCTGGGGACGCCCCCTTCCCCGAGCACAGGCTGGACCTGACAGCCCACGGTGCGCACAGCCCTAGTCCCGCCCCGCGCGTTCACCCGGCCTGTGCTCGCTGCACCCAGCCCGCCGCTGGCGGCTCCCGGCGCCGGAGGAGCAGGAGGGGGCAATTGTCATTCTCGCCCCTGCCCCGAGGAAAAGGGAGCGCCCGCGTCCCACCACCCTGCCACAGCCCTCCTGGACTCCCACGGGGTCCACCCCGGGCCGGCAGCCGGCCTCTCACCGGGTCGGTGTTGAGCGCCGTGAGCGGGGTCCGCGGCGGCGCGGCCGGACAGGTCCCAGCCGGGTGGTGCGGCGGCGCCGGCGCCGGCGGCTGCCTCAGCAGAGCCGGGTGCGTCTCCAGCGCCAGCTGCAGGTCCAGGATGTAGTCGATAACGTGCTGCAGGATCTCCACTTTGCTCACTTTCTTGTTGGGCGGGATGGTGGGCACCAGCCTCCGCAAGCGGCTGTAGCAGTCGTTCATATCGCACTGCAGGCAGAGCGCCGGCTCGTCGGCCGCCGCCTCGGCCGCCTTGCAGCGCGCTGCCGCCGCCGCGGCCGCCGCCGCCGCGGAGCCACCCAGGCTGTGGCCGTGCTCGGCCAGGCAGCGCAGCGCCAGTTCCCCGCCGCCGCAGCCCGACGGCGCCTTACGGCCCGAGGGGCGCACCGGGCTCACCGCCTTCATCGCGCGCGCCCTGCGCGAGCGAACCCGGTGGGGCGAGCGAGGGAGGCAGGCAAGCTCCAGGCCCCCGCCCGCGACCGGCTCCGCTCCCCTTGCCTTTGCGCCCCGCGCGCTCGGTCCGCGCTCGGGGCACCGCGAAGCTCCCGGCGATCCCGCGCCCAACAATTGACGGGAGGGTCGCTTCGGGTTTTGCGAGGGGATCTCTACTCAATGGGCGACACTCGGCCGAGACCAAAAGGCAAGAAAAATCAAAAGCACCGGAAGGAAAGCAGCCCACTGGGTTCCCTAGTCACTCCCTTCGGACCTCCAACCCGACCGCCGCCGCTGCGCTCCCTCTAGCCCGAGGTTTCCCCGCTCCAGGAATCGACTCACAACCGCGCCTCCGCTATGCTCTCGCACGGCCCGCCGCGCAGCTGTATTTATAAGCCGCGCGCCCCGGGGGCGGGGCCAGCGCGTTGGCCGTGTCGCCGGGCGAGGGAGCAGAGCTGGGCTGGGCTCGCGGGCGGGTGCGCGGAGGGAGGCGACAAGGGCTGGGGCTCCGGAAGATGCTGGGGGGCGGGAGCTGGGCAACCCGAGTGGAGGGGTGGGCGGGGTTATGGAGTGGCCAGCCAATCAGGCGGACGGTGCCACCTCAGGGAATGGCGCTCGGGCCAATGGGAAGGGCACTCCATTCCGTCAACGCCGTGGGTGGGGGCTCTGAGAAAAGAGAGCTGGGTGGGAGTCGGGCCAAGCTGGTGAGTGCCTTAGGGAGGGGAAAAGAGAGGGAGAAGTTCCTGCGAAGAACTGCGGGAATGTGCGGCTGGAATTTACTCTACCCCCGGCTTAGGCGGCTGAGGGAGCGCTGGGCCCTGCTCGAGGCTCTCCTGTCACTCCGAACAGCGCGGCACCCAGGGACCCTCCGCCACCCGTCACTCCATCCCTGGGATTCCAGCGCCTTAAGAAGGACGCTGTTCAAGAAGGCACGTTCGTTCTCCTCTCTATTTTCCCCCTCCATTTCTTTATTCGCCTTTTCACAATTGCCGAAACCATAATGATGGAATGGAATGCGGAGGCTTTCCGTTCCTGTTTTTAAAACGTTAAAGCTTAGGGGGAAAGAAAAAAAAAAAAGAAAAGGCCAAATGCAGATTTTTTGGTGAAGGGACGTGTAAGTAAAATCAAAACGTCGTGGGGTTTTTCTTTTACCCATCTAGATGCAAAAGTGGGCTCAAGAAATGCAACTGCCTTCCGCATTAAATTAGAGCACGTAAATATATGTATAACTAACTGACTCACTCTGTTATAAAGCAGAAACTAACACACCATTGTAAAGCAATTATACCCCAATAAAGATGTTAAAAAAAAAATAAAAAATAAAATAAAATAAAAATAAAAAAAAATAAAAAAAAATAAAAATAAAAAAATAAAAATGCATGGGCACGGAGTATTTAAAATTTCACCATGACATATAATATTAATCTGTTTTATGTAAAATTCATACCTGTAACTTAATGTAGGCCATTAATGCACTGCTTCACGTTCCCCGCTTTAAATAAGATACTGAGGATGTCCAGAATCTCCTCCTTTTGCAACGAAGCAGTAAAATTCACACTTCCAGTCCCTGGAGTCCTGCTTGGGCCCCACCCTGCAGAAAAGTCTGCTAATTAAAGACGTTTCTGTGTTAGATTTCTAATGGGAAAGCTGTCCTTCAATGGCTCAAAACAAAATTGCACAATGAACTTTGATAGGGCCTTGTGTGTACTCTGCAAGAAAAACTTGAGCCCTTCAGATAAGAAATGAGCATAAAAACTCTGTCAGTGGGGACATGAATTTTGTGTGCCTTTACCCTTCCTTCCCAGAACAGAAATACCTGAATCTGGCAGGAATTTTGTTTAACCACGTGGGTACTTTATGACTATTGCATTGCTATTTCCCCAGAGCACATTCCTTTTTCCTGATGAAGTGAGGAGTGACCTTTTAATGCTCGTTTCACAGGTAGATGCAACAACCCTCCTCTCCCCTAATCCTTATGCATTAAGGCCTCTGATAATTGTTTGGAAGCGAGTGACAGTCTCACTTACTCATGAGCATACCTAGCTGGTCTACATACACACTTATCAAGAAACGCAGAATTAGAAAACCCAAAAGAAGGCTCTCTTCTAAATACAGGCATAGTTTTATATAGGCTTAAATTGATATAAATACACACAGAGTGAATATTGTCAATGTTGATAGAAAGCTGGGCAAGGGAGCCCTGCTGGGTGTAAGCTATTCCCCTGGAGCCAATCACATCAGCATAGGTGATAATAATAAAAGGATATATGTACAGATGTTTTGTTCCATTGATTTTTTCCCCCTCCTTCCTAGAGTTTAAAAACTGCTCCAAAATTTAAAACCTAAGATTATTCTCTGCTTGGCAAAATGTAAGTATGCTAATATGCCCAGGGCACACTCACACTTCAGAACTTTACATGTCCTAGGTTGCTTAAAATTTAAGTTTGAAATAGGTGACACAAAGGGACAGTCATATCCATCTTTTTGGACTTGGTGAAACCTCAGAGAGCCATGACCTGGGTGTGGCCAGTGCCAGATACCAAAGTTTCAAGTTTTTTGGGGGTTGCTCTGTGTGTGACTGCGTTAAAGTCAGACTGAGTGACTTCGGGACTCTGGGGGGTAAGTTAAAGGAATGTACTCTGGCCACATGATCAAGAACACCCAGGAGAAATGTGATCTCCAAATCCTGCCAGCAGAGGAGGTAGAATCACTTATTGTATCCCTCTTTGTGAAGGTGGGAAGGCAGGAAGATATTGGAAAAAAAAATCAAAGTTCTACATAAAACACGATACAGTGGAAAGAAGGTATACATCCTGTGCTTTTTGGCCCAGGAAACGAGTCTTAGGAGCTACACAGCGTTATGTTTTTGATTTTTAGACACAGTCACTTACATGACGTCAAAGCTAAAGTCACGAAAGACTCCAGGCACTGATAGTTCAAAACAAGAGGTTACTCAGCACTTGCCAGCTTTGGAAAAACCTTACAAGCGACATTATTTCTGCCGTGTAGAAAAAGAAATTCAGTTTCCCACGACTCTTCCTTTTACTTCAAACTGCTTCCCTCGCGCTTGTAAAAAGTAAGGCAGACTAGCCAAAAGCCCTTTGCCATGAAAGTGCTAGAGACTCCCAAAATATACCTCCATGGGAAACGGGGGTGAAATATTCATAGGAGAATTGCTAGGGAGTCCTGGTGACCAGAGTCATGTGTACACCCCTCCTCCAGACAAAGGGGTCTGCAGCCCTTTCTGGGGTTGCTTTCTAGATGCTAATCAGACCCTCGCTGAACTGCAACACCCAGGCTCTTAGAATTCACAATCGCCCTGTGTTTACATGAAGCAAGGGTATCCAAGCATATTGTGCTATTCAGCCCAAAGGCCTTTTTAGGACTTGATACTTCTTTCTCCATGGCCTGCAGTGAAACAGTGGGTGGGCTCAGGCACACAGATAAACATGAGCGTTCCTATGCCTTGGTCCCTCCCTGGATGTAAGTGGTCACTGAACAAGGCACATGCATTCTTTCCGGGCATAAGAAACCCCTGTGTACTCTGCTGCAGGAAAGTCCCTTGCTCCAAAAGAGTAAATTGGGCAATGAGGCAATTCAAACTCAAGGCTGCTTTATCTGGTACTAAGCATTACAGACTTACTTGTGCTACCCTTGGACTGCTGATACCAGTCCCGGAAACGCAGATAACCTCTCGGTTTGCCCGGTCTTGGAAAAGGCTTATAGGAAGAGGACTTTATATACTGAACATAGCTGGGCAGTTGTGGCCATCAAAAATGCCTACTACAGGAGTTTTGAAAGGTAGTCTGTTGAAATAAGATGTAGGTGATTTTTTTAAAAGCTCTCCTGGGGCTTCCCTGGTGGCGCAGTGGTTGAGAATCTGCCTGCCAATGCAGGGGACGCGGGTTCATGCCCTGGTCTGGGAAGATCCCACATGCTGCAGAGCAACTAGGCCTATGAGCCACAACTACTGAGCCTGTGCGTCTGGAGCCTGTGCTCCGCAACAGGAGAGGAAGCTAGAGTGAAAGGCCCGCGCACCACGATGAAGAGTGGCCCCCGCTTGCCACAACTAGAGAAAGCCCTTGCATAGAAACGAAGACCCAGCACAGCCAAAAAAAAAAAAAAAAAAAAAAAAAAAAAAAAACTCTCCTTAGACAGATTAAGGACAGAAAATGAATAGACAGAGGTGTCATTTGTTTTTACCTTAAGAGACATCAAGAACATGGGCTCAAAATCAGCCTGGGCTCCAGTTTTGGCTCCTTGATTTACTAGTTTTATATCATTAAGCTGGATTCTTAAATTCTTGTGCCTTTATATATGAAATGAAGATAAAACTATCTACTTCATAAGGTATTTATAATATATATGCAAACTTATATAAAGTGTCTGGCATATAATGTGTGCAAAAAATGTTAACATTTATTATTTTTTTTGGTAAATAGTTCTTCCCAGTTTGTGGCTTGTCTTTTCATTCACTCAGTCTTTTGAGAGCAGAAGTTTTTAATTTTGATGATGTTCAGTTAATCAATTTGTTCTTTTAGGGATCATGCTTTTGGTATTGATCTATCTAAGAAATCTTTGCATAACCCAAGGTAACAAAGGTTTTCTCCTATGTTTTCTTCTAGAAGTTTTATAATTTTTAGGTAGGGTTGGTTTCACAGTCCTGCAACTTATTCAGTCACACAGGGTCCTGCTCATGGAAGGGCCCCATGCTTGGTTTAATGCTCTGCTATTAGCATTTTGAAATTCTCAGTAATTTCTGAACAAGGGGACCCGCATTTTCATTTTGCATTGGGCCCACATGATATGTAGCCAGTGTTGGTTTTATGTTTATGTTTAGGTCTATGATCTATTTTGAGGTTACTTTGGTATGTGGTTCAAGATATGGACTGAAGTTAATATTTTTGCATATGCATATCCAATTGTTCCATTGGACTGCCTTTGCACCTTTGTCAAAAGTTGGTTGTATATATGTATGGGTCTATTTCTGGCCTCTGAATTCTGTTCTGTTGGTCTATTTGTCTATTTTTACACTCTGACCACACTGTATTGATTACATAGCTTTATAATGTCTTGAAATCAGGTAGTGCTGATTGGCGGGTCTTCCAGCTTTGTTCTTTCTCAAAGTTGTTTGGCTAATCTGGAGATGCTGCATTTCCATATGAATGTTAGAATCAGTTTGTGAATTTCTTCAAAAAAGGACTTGTACCCAAAATATATAAAGAACATATACCCAGAATATATAAAGAACTGTTAAAACTCAATAATAAGAAAACAAACAACCCAGTTAAAAAGTGGACACAAGACTCGATCGGACAATCCAGTTAAGTGAGATATACAAATGACAAATGAGCACATGAAAAGATGCTCAGTGTCACTGATCATTTGGGTCGCGCTTCAAAACTACAATGAGATACCACTTACACACTTGTCAGAACTGCTAAAATTAAAAAGGCTGACCATTCTAAATACGGGTGAAGATGTGGAACAACTGGAACCCTCTACACTGCTGGTGGGAATGTAAACGGAGAAAAATCACTTTGGAAAACAGTTTAGCAGTTTCTTAAAAAGTTAAATGTACACATATCATATGACCCATCCATTCCACTGCTAGGCATTTATCCAAGAGAGATAAAATCATATATCCAGGGGCCACGAAGGGACATGAGAATGATGGATGTGTTTATTATCTTGATTGTGGTAATGGTTTCACCGATATATAATACATTGAAACTTATCAAGTTGTACATCATATCTATATCTATATCTATACCTATTGTATGCCAATTATATCTCCATAGAACTATTTAAAAGTATTAATTTTAAAAATTAACGTTAAGATCTCAGAAGAGTCCCTTCCATGAATCCACCAGGGTTTGTTTTCTATCTTCCATAACTGGGCATTTTATAGTCTCTCTCTTTCTCTTTCTTTTAAACTCTGTATCAAATTGCTCTCAAGCAGGCATTTTAGGATTAACTGAATTCTGGTGAGATGCCCTCCAAAGCAGGCATGAGACATATACTGATTCAATGTATCAGCTGTCATGGTTATGCATTAACATATTCAATCACTTGCCAGAAGTGGATTCTGCTAAAACCACATCCACTCCTCCCTGTTTTGTACTGTTCTGATGTGACAGGGATTTGAGGCTCTGAGGAGGACTCAGCCTGATTATTTGAAATACTTTTCCCTTTTGCAAAAACTAAAGCTATGTTCTGGACTCTCATCTCCGTGCTTCACCCCGGTTGTGACCTCTTCTGTCTCAATTACCCCAAATTAGCAGCTGCCGTGGGACAAATGCACACTGAGTGGAGAAGATAAGCAGCCTCATCATTCTGTTTTCAGGATGGCCTAGGATTTTTTCCTCTTCACCATTTCCTCCCCAAGAAAATAAACAATCTAACAGGATTAAATGCATTCATTTCCAGAGCAGGGAGCAAAAATTCCCAGTAGGCACCATATTTTTGCCTTTAAAATCCTATGGCTCAATCTGTAGCCTCAGCTTCTCCATCTGGCAAGAGAAGGGATTTACAGGGATGGAGTGAGGATTAGCTGCTTTGAAAGCCCCAGAGGAAAGGCAGTAAGTAAACAATAGGGGGCAGTATACTTGCGCATAATAGATACTCAATGTCCATTAATGTCTGTGCCATATTGAAAGGGGCTTGTAATAGGTAAAATGGTTATGAAGGTGCCAAAGAGACCAAGTTCCTGCTTTACCTTATCATTATCCTTTAGCCTTTTGAGAAATTCAAAACAAAATTTATTTATTCGTTTGTTTGCTTATTTATTTATTACTTAAAAATTCGTGCCAATAATTTTTTTTTTTTTTTTTTTTTTTTTTTTTTGCGGTACACGGGCCTCTCACTGTTGTGGACTCTCCCGTTGCAGAGCACAGGCTCCGGACACGCATGCTCAGCGGCCATGGCTCACGGGCCCAGCCGCTCCGCGGCACGTGGGATCTTCCCGGACCGGGACATGAACCCGCATCTCCTGCATCTGCAGGCGGACTCTCAACCACTGCACCACCAGGGAAGCCCTAAATATTGATATATATTCCTCTGCTGCATTCTTTCTTGGAGCAGGTAATAATGTGAGGCTTTGCCAAGAAACGTTCTGCTCATAGCACAAATCATTGCTAGACTTAACTGATGGAGGCGTTTCGTTATATTTCCCTTTCTTTTAAAGTGAACACAAAATAATCTCAGAATATAGAAAGAGCACAATTAAATGTGTTTTAACTACTTAGAGGAAAGATACCGAATAAACAGTAATTTGCTTCACATCTTGGAACTGAATGTTGAATAGGAATCCATGACAGCAAATCTGCCTATGCTGAGAAAAAACCTTCCCATTTTGTTGATGTCTAGGTCAAGGTTCCTAAGAACAGATACAATGGTCAAGAAACAGTTGAATTGGGCCTTCCATGGTGGCGCAGTGGTTAAGAATCCGCCTGCCAATGCAAGGGACACGGGTTCGAGCCCTGGTCTGGGAAGATCCCATATGCCGTGGAGTAACTAAGTCCGTGTGCCATAACTACTGAGCCTGAGCTCTAGAGTCTGCAAGCCACAACTACTGAGCCCATGTGCCACAACTACTGAAGCCCGTGCGCCTAGAACCCGTGTTGTGCAACAGGAGAAGCCACTGCAATGAGAAGCCTGTGCACTGCAACGAAAAGTAGCCCCCGCTTGCTGCAACTAGAGAGAGCCTGCGTGCAGCAGTGAAGACCCAACGCAGCCAGAAATAAATATAAATAAATAAATTTATAAAAAGAAACAGTTGCATTATTTTTACCCTGAAGAGGAATTTTGGAGACAGTTTTGTAGAACTCACGCAGTTGTCATTGGTTATTAGATGGCTCACAATGTCAGCGAACTGTGTACCTGCGGTGGAAAATGAGTGTGTGGAAAGTAGATGAACACCGTGAAAACTCACTTGTATGTAGAATAATTAAACGAGTACATTTTTCTCCTAGTGCAACAAAGCACCAAAGGAATTAAAGACGCAGAATTAAAGGAAAGAGACTGAGTTAACTTTGAACTTTATCAACGTCGGTAATTGTATATAAAAGTAGTTCAGTTTGAACAAACCATCCCTTTGGGAGGGATTACAGGTAGAACTATTTTCTCTTGAATAAAATTAAACGATATTATAATCTTAAATGAAATATTTTTTCTTTTTTAAAAAATTTTTAAATTTAATTTTATTTATTGTTTTATACAACAGGTTCTTATTAGTCATCAATTTTATACACATCAGTGTATACATATCAATCCCAATCTCCCAATTCATCACACCACCGCCCCGCCGCTTTCCCCCCTTGGTGTCCATACGTTTGTTCTCTACAGCTGTGTCTCAATTTCTGCCCTGCAAACCGGTTCATCTGTACCATTTTTCTAGGTTCCACATACATGTGTTAATATATGATATTTGTTTTTCTCTTTCTGACTTACTTCACTCTGTATGACAGTCTCTAGATCCATCCACGTCTCTACAAATGACCCAATTTCGTTCCTTTTTATGGCTGAGTAATATTCCATTGTATACATGTACCACATCTTCATCCATTCGTCTGTCGTTGGGCATTTAGGTTGCTTCCATGTCCTGGTTATTGTAAATAGTGCTGCAATGAACATTGGGGTGCATGTGTCTTTTTGAATTACGGTTTTCTCTGGGTATATGCCCAGTACTGGGATTCCTGGGTCATATGGTAATTCTATTTTTAGTTTTTTAAGGAACCTCCATACTGTTCTCCATTGTGGCTGTATCAATTTACACTCCCACCAACAGTGCAAGAGGGTTCCCTTTTCTCCACACCCTCTCTAGCATTTGTTGTTTGTAGATTTTCTGATGATGCCATTCTACCTGGTGTGAGGTGATACCTCATTGTAGTTTTGATTTGCATTTCTCAAATAATTAGTGATGTTGAGTAGCTTTTCATGTGCTTCTTGGCCATCTGTATGTCTTCTTTGGAGAAATGTCTATTTAGGTCTTCTGCCCATTTTTGGATTGGGTTGTTTGTTTTTTTAATATTGAGCTGCATGAGCTGTTTATATATTTTGGAGATTAATCCTTTGTCCGTTGATTCATTTGCAAATATTTTCTCCCATTCTGAGGGTTGTCTTTTTGTCTTGTTTGTGGTTTCCTTTGCTGTGCAAAAGCTTTGAAGTTTCATTAGGTCCCATTTGTTTACTTTTGTTTTTATTTCCATTACTCTAGGAGGTGGATCAAAAAAGATCTTGCTGTGATTTATGTCAAAGAGTGTTCTTCCTATGTTTTCCTCTAAGAGTTTTATAGTGTCCGGTCTTACATTTAGGTCTCGAATCCATTTTGACTTTATTTCTGTGTATGGTGTTAGGGAGTGTTCTAATTTCATTTTTTTACGTGTAGCTGTCCAGTTTTCCCAGCACCACTTATTGAAAAGACTGTCTTTTCTCCATTGTATATCCTTGCCTCCTTTTTCATAGATTAGTTGACCACAGGTGCGTGGGTTTATCTCTGGGCTTTCGATCTTGTTCCATTGATCTATGTTCCTCTTGTTGTGTCAGTAAAATATTGTCTTGATTACTGTAGCTTTGTAGTATAGTCTGAACTCAGGGAGTCTGATTCCTCCAGCTCCGTTTCTTTCCCTCAAGACTGCTTTGGCTATTCGGGGTCTTTTGTGTCTCCATACAAATTTTAAGATATTTTGTTCTAGTTCGGTAAAAAATGCCATTGGTAATTTGATAGGGATTGCACTGAATCTGTAGATTGCTTTGGGTGCTATAGTCATTTTCACAATATTGATTCTTCCAATCCAAGAACATGGTATATCTCTCCATCTATTGGTATCATCTTTAATTTCTTTCATCAGCGTCTTATAGTTTTCTGCATACAGGTCTTTTGTCTCCCTAGGTAGGTTTATTCCTAGGTATTTTATTCTTTTTGTTGCAATGGTAAATGGGAGTGTTTCCTTAATTTCTCTTTCAGATTTTTCATCATTAGTGTATAGGAATGCAAGAGATTTCTGTGCATTAATTTTGTATCCTGCAACTTTACCAAATTCATTGATTAGCTCTAGTAGTTTTCTGGTGGCATCTTTAGGATTCTCTATGTATAGTATCATGTCATCTGCAAATAGTGACAGTTTTACTTCTTCTTGTCCAATTTGTATTCCGTTTATTTTTTTTTCTTCTCTGATTGCCGTAGCTAGGACTTCCAAAACTATGTTGAATAATAGTGGTGAGAGTGGACATCCTTGTCTTGTTCCTGATCTTAGAGGGAATGCTTTCAGTTATTCACCATTGAGAATGATGTTTGCTGTGGGTTTGTCATACATGGCCTTTATTATGTTAAGGTACTTTCCCTCAATGCCCACTTTCTGGAGAGTTTTTATCATAAATGGGTGTTGAATTTTGTCAAAAGCTTTTTCTGCATCTATTGAGATGATCATATGGTTTTTCTCCTTCAATTTGTTAATACGGTGTATCACATTGATTGATTTGCGTATATTGAAGAATCATTGCATCCGTGGTATAAATCCCACTTGATCATGGTGTATGATCCTTTTAATGTGTTGTTGGATTCTGTTTGCTGGTATTTTGTTGAGGATTTTGGCGTCTATGTTCATCTGTGAATTGGCCTGTAGTTTGCTTTTTCTGTGAAATCTTTCTTGGTTTTGGTATCAGGGAGATGGTGGCCTCATAGAATGAGTTTGGGAGTATTCCTTCCTCTGCAATTTTTTGGAAGAGTTTGAGAAGGATGGGTGCTAGCTCTTCTCTAAATGTTTGATAGAATTCACCTGTGAAGCCATCTGGTCCTGGACTTTTGTTTGTTGGAAGATTTTTTTTTTTTTTTTTTTTTTTGCAGTACGTGGGCCTCTCACTGTTGTGGCCTTCTCCCGTCGCGGAGCACAGGCTCCGGACACGCAGGCTCAGCGGCCATGGCTCACGGGCTCAGCCGCTCCACGGCATGTGGGATCTTCCTGGACCAGGGCACGAACCCGTGTCCCCTGCATCGGCAGGCGGACTCTCAACCACTGCGCCACCAGGGAAGCCCTGTTGGAAGATTTTTAATCACAGTTTCAATTTCATTACTTGTGATTGGTCTGTTCATATTTTCTATTTCTTCCTGGTTCAGTCTTGGAAGGTTACACCTTTCTAAGAATTTGTCCATTTCTTCCAGGTTGTCCATTCTATTGGCATAGTTGCTTGTAGTAGTCTTTTAGGATGCTTTGTATTTCTTTGGTGTCTGTTGTAACTTTTCCTTTTTCATTTCTAGTTTTATTGATTTGAGTCCTCTCCCTCTTGATGAGTCTGGCTAATGGTTTATCAATTTTGTTTATCTTCTCAAAGAACCAGCTTTTAGTTTTATTGATCTTTGTGATTCTTTTCTTTGTTTCTATTTCATTTATTTCTGCTCTGACCTTTATGATTTCTTTCCTTCTGCCAACTTTGGGTTTTGTTTGTTCTTCTTTCTCCAGTTCCTTTAGGTGTAAGATTAGATTGTTTATTTGAGATTTTTCTTGTTTCTTGAGGTAGGCTTGTATAGCTATAAACTTCCCGCTTAGAACTGCTTTTGCTGCATCCCATAGGTTTTGGATCGTCATGTTTTCATTGTTATTTGTCTCTAGGTATTTTTTGATTTCCTCTTTGATTTCTTCAGTGATCTCGTTATTTAGTAACATATTGTTTAGCCTCCATGTGTTTGTGTTTTTTACGTTTTTTTCCCTGTAATTCATTTCTAATCTCATAGCATTGTGGTCAGAAAAAGATGCTTGATATGATTTCAATTTTCTTAAATTTACTGTGGCTTGATTTGTGACCCAAGATGTGATCTATCCTGGAGAATGTTCCATGCACACTTGAGAAGCAAGTTTAATCTGTTTTTGGATGGAATGTCCTATAAATATCAATTAAATCTATCTGGTCTATTGTGTCATTTAAAGCTTCTGTTTCCTTATTTATTTTCATTTTGAATGATCTGTCCATTGGTGTAAGTGAGGTTTCAAAGTCCTCCACTATTATTGTGTTACTGTTGATTTCCTCTTTTATAGCTGTTAGCAGTTGCCTTATGTATTGAGGTGCTCCTGTGCTGGGTGCATATATATTTATAATTGTTATATCTTCTTCTTGGATTGATCCCTTGATCATTTTGTAGTGTCCTTCCTTGTCTCTTGTAACTTTCTTTATTTTAAAGTCTATTTTATCTGATATGAGTATTACTACTCCAGCTTTCTTTTGATTTCCTTTTGCATGGAATATCTTTTTCCATCCCCTCACTTTCAGTCTGTATGTTTCCCTAGGTCTGAAGTGGGTCTCTTGTAGACAGCATATATATGGGTCTTGTTTTTGTATCTATTCAGCAAGCCTGTGTCTTTTGGTTGGAGCATTTAATCCTTTCACGTTTAAGGTAATTATCGATATGTATGTTACTCTAACCATTTTCTTAATTGTTTTGGGTTTGTTTTTGTAGGTCCTTTTCTTCTCTTGTGTTTCCCACTTAGAGAAGTTCCTTCAGCATTTGTTGTAGAGCTGGTTTTGTGGTGCTGAATTCTCTTAGCTTTTGCTTGTCTGTAAAGCTTTTGATTTCTCCATCGAATCTGAATGAGATCCTTGCAGGGTAGAGTAATCAGAGTAATCTTGGTTGTAGGTTCTTCCCTTTCATCACTTTAAGTGTATCATGCCACTCCCTTGTGGCTTGTAAAGTTTCTGCTGAGATATCAGCTGTTAACCTTATGGGAGTTCCCCTGTATGTTATTTGTCATTTTTCCCTTGCTGCTTTCAATAATTTTTCTTTCTCCTTAATTTTTGCCAATTTGATTACTATGTGTCTCGATGTGTTTCTCTTTGGGTTTATCCTGTATGGGACTCTCTGCACTTCCTGGACTCGGGTGGCTATTTCCTTTCCCAGGTGAGGGAACTTTTCGACTATAATCTCTTCAAATATTTTCTCAGGTCCTTTCTCTCTCTCTTCTCCTTCTGGGACCCCTATAATGCAAATGTTGTTGTGTTTAATGTTGTCCCAGACGTCTGTTAGGCTGTCTTCATTTCTTTTCATTCTTTTTTCTTTATTCTGTTCCGAAGCAGTGAATTCCACCATTCTGTCTTCCAGGTCACTTATCCGTTCTTCTGCCTCAGTTATAATCTGCTACTGATTCCTTCTAGTGTAGTTTTCATTTCAGTTATTGTATTGTTCATCTCTGTTTGTTTGTTCTTTAATTCTTCTAGGTCTTTGTTACACATTTCTTGCATCTTCTCGATCTTTGCCTCCATTCTTTTTCCGAGGTCCTGGATCATCTTCACTATCATTATTCTGAATTCTTTTTCTGGAAGGTTGCCTATCTTCACTTCATTTAGTTGTTTTTCTGGGGTTTTATCTTGTTCCTTCATCTGGTACATAGCCCTCTGCCTTTTCATCTTGTCTGTATTTCTATGAATGTGGTTTTTGTTCCACAGGCTGCAGGATTGTAGTTCTTGCTTCTGCTGTCTGCCCTCTGGTGGATGAGGCTATCTAAGAGGCTTGTGCAAGTTTCCTGATGGGAGGGACTGGTGGTGGATAGAGTTGGCTGTTGCTCTGGTGGGCAGAGCTCAATAAAACTTTAATCCTCTTGACTGCTGATGGGTGGGGCTGGGTTCCCTCCCTGTTGGTTGTTTGGCCTGAGGCAACCCAATAGTGGAGCCTATCTGGGCTCCTTGGTGGGGCTAATGGCAGACTCACGGAGGGCCAAAGGAGTACTTCCCAGAACTTCTGCTGTCAGTGTCCTTGTCCCCGTGGTGAGCTACAGCCACCACCTGCCTCTGCAGGAGGCCCTCCAACACTAGCAGGTAGGTCTGGTTCAGTCTCCCCTGAGGTCACTGCTCCTTCCCCTGGGTCCCGATGCACACACTACTTTGTGTGTGCCCTCCAAGAGTGGAGTCTCTGTTTCCCCCAGTCCTGTCGAAGTCCTGCAATCAAATCCCACTAACCTTCAAAGTCTGATTCTCTAGGAATTCCTCCTTCCGTTGCTGGACTCCCAGGTTGGGAACCTGATGTGGGGTTCAGAACCTTCACTCCAGTGGGTGAACTTCTGTGGTGTAAGTGTTCTCCAGTCTGTGAGTCACCCACCCAGCAGTTATGGAATTTGATTTTACTGTGATTGCACCCCTCTACCATCTCATTGTGGCTTCTCCTTTGTCTTTGGATGTGGGGTGTCTTTTCTGGTGAGTTCCAGTGTCTTCCTGTCGATGATTGTCCAGCAGCTAGTTGTGATTCTGGTGTTTTCACAAGAAAGAGTGAGAGCACGTCCTTCTACTCTGGCATCTTGGTTCCAGGACCCAGACAGTTTCTATATCACAGCAAGGCACCAGACTCTCGCTGCTCTCTGGCTTCCTGGATTCTTGCTAAAGGCAGGCCAGGATGATCAGATATCAAGGGTGGCATAGTGGGGGATAAAGAATCTGAAATATTTTTTCTTAAGACAACTGTTTGACCAAATAATCTAAAAATTTGATAAATCCCTAGATAATACTTGGTCTGATTGAACTATATTTACCATTTTAAAAACATCTTGTTCATAAGGTCAACATGAAGGTATAATTCTCTTTGCATTATGATCTAAAAAATGAGTAAAACACATATTATCAGGAAAAATAAGACAATTACTGTGACAGCATTGTAAAAATGCTACATATATTGTCATTGAGGCTTCTGGGCATAAGACTGGAGTTATATGAGATCGAAGAAACTTGTTGAAAATACTTTAACATTGGTCATCCACCCATTGTTCTGTCTTTATCAGGAATCTACAACCTGTACTACATAAAATGATTTTGCCCCTTGGTGGATTATTAAATGGCCATTGTCCATCAACAGACTTCCCGGAACTGCCAGCTCTAACTTCTGGTGAACATGGTTGGAAGAACGGTAATGCTTTCTTTTTATCCATCTGCTAGAAGCATCCTCATGTACCAAAGAGATATATGCTTAAAACCTCTATATTAGAATTATATCAAACCTAATTCTCAGCCTTTTTTTTTTTTTTTTGCGTTACGTGGGCCTCTCACTGTTGTGGCCTCTCTCGTTGCAGAGCGCAGGCTCCGGACGCGCAGGCTCAGCGGCCATGGCTCACGGGCCCAGCCGCTCCGCGGCATGTGGGATCTTCCCGGACCGGGGCACGAACCCGCGTCCCCTGCATCGGCAGGCGGACTCCCAACCACTGCGCCACTAGGGAAGCCCCGCCTTACTTTTAAGGCTCTCTGTTAACTTATCCTTCTCCAAAACTGTTTCAATTCAATTCAGTTCTATTCAAGTCAATCCTGCACACATATGCCTTGTATAGCTATTGTATGACAAGGCTGTGTTCAAGAAAAATAAGCCCCTTACGTACCTCATGGAGCTTGCTATTTAATGGAAATGGTTTAAACAAATTAAAAATTAATTAGTGCAATACAGTGCATTCTGTGCAATAGTACAGGCATGGATGGGGCACAGTGGGAGCAAAAACCAAAGCCTGAGTCAAAAAGGAAACTTCAAAGAGGAAGAGTTACTCAAGCTGGATCAAGAGTTACCCAAGTTACTCAAGCTTGAAAAATGACTTCGTCAGTGGAAGAAGGCTTTTCAGGTAGTGGGAAGACTAGTGCAGAAGCTTGGAGGAGTGAAGCTCCAAGGCTGTCCCTTGTTCTCTCTGCTTCAGTCCAAACACTCAACTTTCATTTCCTTACAGTCAGCTAGTACTTTTCTTCCTCATCTCATGATGGTCTTCCCATCTAAACAAATTTCCATTCTTCTTTCTTCCAATCCACAGCCACCAACTCTTTCAAAAATCCACTGTAGGTCTTAGTGCAACATGATTTCTTCATCCGGGAAGCCATCTGTTATTCATTCCCTCACTATAATTTTTTTAGAGTAACTTTATTCATTTTCCATTTTATGATAAATGTTTATACAAATTGCAGAGAAATTCCAAACATAAATAAAAACATAAAGATGAAAAATAAAGGTCATGCACAAACCCACACCTAGAAATAACCACTGTTTATATTTTATTGTGCATATTTCCCACGAATATAAATATTATTTCTTGAACAGAGACTTTAGTGTGCAATGCATACTTCTTGGAAATCTAATTTTTCACTTCATATGGCATGGATATATTTCCATGTCAACAGTTACTTGTCTTTGTCATAATTTTTATGGTTGCAAAGTGTTCTATTATATGGACATGCCATGACTTATTTAACAAACTATTAAAGATATTTTATTATTTCCAAGTTTTTGCTGTGTCCTCTTATCACATCAATAGTACCCGACAGTTTGCCTTTGTTAGCATGGTACTATGCAATTCTCCTTAAGCTATGTCAGGATTGTGTGTTTTATTTTATTTTATTATTTATTTTATTTTTTGCCACGCCGCATGGCTTGTGGGATCTTAGTTCCCCAACCAGGGACTGAACCCGGGGCCCTGGCAGTGAAAGTCCCAAGTCCTAACCACTGGACTGCCAGAGAATTCCCAGGATTGTGTGTTTTAGATTTTCAACTGTCAAAAGCATCTTAGAGGAAAGGCCAGTTCTTCCTTCTCTTTTGCTACTTTTTATAGGTAGTAAAGAGTTATTCATATAGTAAGTGCTCACAGGGCTGCCCAGGGGCATTGGCAAAATCTACCAGGATGACAGCCTGGTGAAGGGCTGGTCAGAGGTGATCTTCAGATATTGCACATATTCAGAGTGTGGCTAGCCTGTTGAAATGAGAGAGAGGAAGGGTTGGAGCAGAGTAGTGGTAGATCCACCAGGTCGGCTGACATCCCAGGAAGGTTCTTGTCTACTTAGCAAAAAGCTTTAGGCAGGCTGCTAAAACTTAACGAATTTGCTGGAGATTTCTCAAGTGACGGAAGTGGTGGGAAAGAGAGGTCATGGGGTAGAAAAACCTCTCATTCCTTTCTTTCAACTCTTTATTTTCTTGCTCAATTATATCCTACAGCCAGAATTTAAATACAATTACAAACAACTTTGACAATGAAGTTTATGTCCCCTCTGCACAGCAACTAATCACTATATTCACCCACATTGACCCAAACCTTTTTATTCCCCTAGGTCTACACTACCAACCTTCTGTAGTGACCACCATAATGTACTCCAGTGGCAAAAGGTAAACCACCCATTCTATTGATAAAAATGTAAATCTGGAATAAGTAAATAGAAAAGCCATTTTTTAAATGAAGTGTTTTTTTTTGGACATTCAAGTGCTCATTCATTTTATTGAACAACCAAACACAGAACTATGTAACTTAAGTAGGTATAAGGTCCCATTCAACAATAAGAGTTTAGAAAGGGTTGTTATAATAATGTATAACATTATACATTATAACTTTTTTATTTTGGCAAAATCCATCTTGGAATACAAACGTCCTTAGTATAAAAATGATTCTTCATTTTCTCAACTGAAATATGATAAGTGTTTTAACTTGTTGATGAGACAACGCTTTTGTAACCCAGGAGGTCAGAAATCCATTATTTAATTTCTGAAGGGACAGGAAAGAACGAGAGTGGAGAACTCTTCCATCATCCTGCTGTAACATGTTTGCTGAGCCATCAGGCTCCTGGGGCGCCTTTATATCTGCCCTGCTGAAATGAAGAGTGGTTAGCATCTTATTGAAATGGCGGTTCTAAGATATTTATGGCAGGTGTTATAAGGGGATTCTTCCTTCCTTTGGTCTTGGATAACCTAAAAAAAGCGTCATCTGTCTTATGCCTTGATAAAGTTTAGAACTTCCAAAAATGGGAAGAAGCAGTAGCCACAGTTCTATCTCTGTTCTCATTACTAAATACCTAGACAATTCCAGATTTTCGGGGTGAGTAGACAGGTGCAGCCTGCAGTGTGGTAGCCAGCTCCCAAGACCATTTCTCAATAGTCCATCATCTTGCTAGTGGGATGGTACATGGCAGAGGAGGTAAATTGGCTGAAGATCTCCCTGTTAGTTCTTGTTCCCTTGTCATGAGTAGAAATCACATGTCTAGAACAGTATGGCTTCTTCTCTAGGCCATTTCATTCTTATAATTCGACCATGGTTGGAATACACACTGAATAAAGGCTATTTTGTAGCCAGCAGAAGAATTTGGATTAGTGATTGGGAAGTCTGTGGGTACTAACAGAACAAATAAATATCTCTGAACCAATGTTTCAGTGACAACACAGAAAAGAAAATACAAAGGTTGGGGGCAGGAATCCAGGTCTGACATCTAGGAAAGTAAATACAAGGAGGCAAAACATATGAGAGAAGGTATTTTGAACCAATTATCTATTTTAACGAGAGTCTCTGGAACGTGATATAAATATCTACTAGATAAACATGTAGAATTTCCCCTGTATTCACGTGCTTAAAGCAGAATATAATGATCTGGGTGGGAGGTTGGACTGGAAATTATCTAGGTCCCTTCCAAATGTAAATTTCTATGATTCCGTGGCATTCTTACATCCCTGTGCGTGCTATTCCCACTTAATATGCAATCTCCAATTAGCTTTGCAATTATAGTTTTAGTAAAATGCTTCACTGGTCTTCACTTCTAAATGCCTAATACCACTTTACTACAGGCAACAAAGAGATAAACAGGCACCTTGGTGATACAGGTACTTGGCCTATATCAATAATACTAATATTTCATCTTGCAAGAGATTCAGCACTTGTTTTAAAGCATGCCGTTTGCTTTGTGCATCTGCCTTGTACATTACCATCTAGCACAAGAGTCTCATCTACAACTTGGAAGATATTTATGTTCATGTAGTGGCTATGTTTTTGAAATACACAGCATGGCTTTGTATTATCAATTCTGATTTCCGTAAGTCATCCAAGAAAACTCGTCTATCCTATCACAAAGATGAATTCTGGTTATCTTCCACATTTTTATTGACTTTTTGCTAGGAAGTAGAGTCTATGTAATTCTAAAAAGGATTTGCAACATATACAACAGTGCATTGTCAAACTCAGTCTTCTAATTAAAGCAGGGAAATAAATAGCCAGTTCCCCTATAGCTATATTACTTGGAGTTCACAATTTAGGGAAGTGCATGCATTCACTCTCTTATCTCTTCAAATACCAAAGGTGCCTAAACCTGGGGAGGCTTGAGTCTATTGTATTATCCTTCATTCATTATCTATCACTTCGTACTTGGTCCTTCTGTATGTCCCCTGGAGATTTAAACTTTTATAATGATAATAATAGTAGTAGTATAATAGTTATTGTATGTATATGTATTCTGATCAATAGGTTCTAGAGAATTATACTCTGCAAATATGGGTTACTTTAAGGATGTCATAAGATAAGTCTCTTTTACCATCTTAAAAATCACTGGCAAAGTGAGGGGATTGATAAAATGCTAGGGATTGAAAGTAGACTAACACAGGTTCCCAAATGTTGGTGTGCAAAACAATCTTCTGTGTACTTGCCTAAAATACAGATATCTGGGAACCACCCCTAGTTTTTCTGCTTCAGGTGATTCGGATGCAGTGATTTAAGGACCACATTTTGAAAAATACTGGTGTCCTCAATAGTAAGTATAATAATAAATTTAAAAAAGCAAACACTGTATATATGAAATTTCATCAAGTCTATAGGTAAAGGTAGATAATTCAAGACATAATTTTTTGAGTGCTATTTGTGCAGACATCACAGGAGGTGACACACCATGAGTGGAAGTGAACTGCGGAGGGAATAAAGTGGAGAGGCACGTTGGTGATGATGTGATAGCATGTAATACCTACCATTTATTGAATTGTGACTATATTCTAGGCACTATGAAATGGCTTCACTTATAGGTATGTCATTTAATTCTTACGATCCTGAGAGGTAGGACCTCAAAATGAAGGACTGAGTGAAATTATTTAGCAGTTGCAATCAACAGAGTAAATGTAAAATAAGAAAGTTAAAAAAGCAAAAAGTCAATCAGAGGCAAAGAGATTAATAATCTCTATCTATAACTATATCAATATCTATAAATATACATATATACTCACTTTCAGAAGTCTAATCACTAATCATTCATGTGCATGCTATATTTTTAAGCTTAGAATTAAGCCAGGGGAAGAAATTGTCAAAAAGTAAATACAGAAAGAACCAGAGCAGGGTAAACTAGTTTTCCAGATATAGACTCTTAGGAGTGAAAAGAGGAGTGGAGTTTCCCCAGCCAAGTTTCACTTTGGAGAACTCCCAATACACTGCAACCACCAGCTTTGGCAGCTTTGGCAGGGCTGTTTATCATAGCCAGCAAAGGGGAGGGTGGAGCCCTTTTTCTGACAGTGAAAACTCTTCCCAGAGTTCAGTGAGAACAACGTGAGCTCACTCCCTAAAAGACCTCAAAATTCAACAGAATTGTAAGTCGTGAAAAACATAGTATTAACTGAAGTACTTTAAGACTGAAGTTACATATAATGTATCTTTTTTTTTTTTTATTTGCGGTACGCGGGCCTCTCACCGCTGTGGCCTCTCCCGTTGCGGAGCACAGGCTCCGGACGCGCAGGCTCAGCGGCCATGGCTCACGGGCCCAGCCGCTCCGCGGCACGCGGGATCCTCCCGGACCGGGGCACGAACCCGTGTCCCCTGCATCGGCAGGCGGGCTCCCAACCACTGCGCCACCAGGGAAGCCGTAATGTATCTTTTTATGAAGCTGGACTATGTAACTTCTGTAATGTTATCTGAAGATAAATCGAAAGGTACAGTTTCAGTTATGCAAGGTGGATAAATTCTAGAGATTTACAGATAGAAAACAGCGTGTTGCCTGTAGTTAACAATACTGTATTACATACTTAAGAATTTGCTAAGAGGGTAGATCATAAGTGTTCTTATCACACACAAGAATAACAACAACAATAATAATAATAGTAAAAAAGAAAGCAGGAGGAAACTTTTGAAGGTGATGAATATGTTTATGGCATAGATTGTAGTGACAGTTTCATGGACATATACTTATCACCAAACTCATCAAGTTGTAGACATTAAATATTTACAACAAAAAATAAAAATTAGCCTTGGAGAAGTGATCAGACTTGCAGCCTAATCTGGTTGCAGTCCTAACTCTGCCACTGACTGGGTGAGACTCAGGTAATCTCCCCTATAGCTTACCACTGCGCCACCAGGGAAGCCATAATGTATCTTTTTATGAAGCTGGACTATGTAACTTCTGTAATGTTATCTGAAGATAAATCGAAAGGTACAGTTTCAGTTATGCAAGGTGGATAAATTCTAGAGATTTACAGATAGAAAACAGCGTGTTGCCTGTAGTTAACAATACTGTATTACATACTTAAGAATTTGCTAAGAGGGTAGATCATAAGTGTTCTTATCACACACAAGAATAACAACAACAATAATAATAATAGTAAAAAAGAAAGCAGGAGGAAACTTTTGAAGGTGATGAATATGTTTATGGCATAGATTGTAGTGACAGTTTCATGGACATATACTTATCACCAAACTCATCAAGTTGTAGACATTAAATATTTACAACAAAAAATAAAAATTAGCCTTGGAGAAGTGATCAGACTTGCAGCCTAATCTGGTTGCAGTCCTAACTCTGCCACTGACTGGGTGAGACTCAGGTAATCTCCCCTATAGCTTCCCCCCATCTGTCAATGCAGTAAGAGGCTAGAACTGCTTGATCTACAGGGTTCTGCCCAACTCCAATAGTCTACGCTTGTGTTTAATTAATTAGTTCATTTGGGGTCTTGTTTTCAAAAAGAGTTATGTTGTAAGCAGCTGTGATTTACCTTCTCCAAGAATAATAGCAATGCCCTCAAGCTATTTTAAGCAAGGGTCAATGGGATATTGAGAGACATAGGGGGAGAGCCACTGGCTGCTGTGTTGACACCATTCTATACACAAGGACAGGGGTAGGCAGGAGGTTACTGTAATAATCCAGGCTTTGACTGGGCTGACTCAGCAGATGTGGTGAGAAGTAAATGGATATATTTTGGAACTATGGCCTGTGGGTTGTTAGAGGAAAGAGGAGTCAAAATTTTCTGTAGTTTTTGGTCTTAAACAACGGAAAGGACAGAGTTGGCATTTATTGATGGTCGGGCTGGGGGAATATGACAGTTTAGTTCTGCCCATATTAAATTGAAATGCCTACTAAGGATCCAAATTGGACCCAAATTGGATATCTGAATCTAGAGTTCGGGGGAGATGTGTGCACTCGAACTATAAATTTGGGAGTGATCGTCTCCACGTGAATGGTATGTAAAACCACAAGACTGGATAATGCATTCTAGGGAGAAAGGATAGCTAGAGAAGGAGGTCCAAGGATCAAGTTCTGTATCACTTCAATGTTCAGAGGTTGGGGAGATGAGGAAGAAACAGAAAAGAATGTGAGAAGAGAGACCAGTGAAAAGGGGAAGTGAAGGGATAAAATAGTTTCAAAGAGCAGGGAGTGCCTTAGACAGGTCAAACGCTCTTAATATGGTACAGGCAGGAAGAAACCTTGCCTTCAAGGGAAATATCCAATAGCAATGGAAACTACTTTATCGGCCTCATCTTCCAGGTAATTTTTGTACCTTGGCACAGCAAGCATAGGAAAGAAGGAAGACTTTTTAATTAGATATATTTAAAATACGGATAGGAACATATCAATCTGGGTTAAAAAAAAAAAATATATATATATATATATATATAATCACCTGTTTCCAAATTCAGTCTGCTAGGGCATCATGTAGTAATTTCTTCCAAGAAGAAATTTAATTTTTCTGTGTTTTCTATGATGCGAACTATCCAAAGAGCCCACTTTCCAATGGGAAGAATGCATTGTAAAAGGAGTTTTTCAAAAATCTCTAAGTGAAAAAAATTTTTTTCCTTCTTTTTTTGTACTCATCATATGAATGTATTCCTGGATTTCCTTGTAAATAAGATACATGAAATGAATGAATGAGCTCTAACATAATGTCTATTGATTAAGGGACACATTCTAGGCTCAGTTTCTCACAGTGCTTTGCCCATAGCTTTCTGAGTAGTCCCTTCAGCCAGCACCTTTGACACTAGGATCTGTCATTTAGAACACCTCTTATTTGCTACCCTCCTTTCAGCTCTGACTACCCCAGATCAGGTGTTTTCCAGGTGGTCTGTGAGGACACTGTATTTTTTCACTTCCTCAACTGTGGGCAGGAAACAGCTCTGACAGCTACCCAGAAACTCTGGTTATGAGTCTAATCTCCTCACTTGTCCAGTTGCTTTGTAGGAATCAAATACAATTTTTCATGATTACATCACTCCCACTAGCCCCTCCTCTATTTGATCCTTTTTGCCTGTGGCTTTCATGATCACATTTATGAGGATAATATTTCCTCACATGCTCAGAGAGAATGCTCTTCTTAGTGGCTTTGGGGAGAAGAGGCCCCTTTCCTGGCCTGTGGTCTTGGACAAGAGTGACTCAATAACATCACCATTAAACTTACATTCTCTATAGTGTAGATTTGCTAGTTTTCCTAATTATCTGGTATTTCAAGTCAATGGATGTTTAAAGGTTTTGGTTTTCAATTATTCAGATTGTATTTGTATAGGTACGCACCATGGGAGTTACCCAGTGAAACATGCTGCCTGCTATGTTAAGTTGTGCACTGTTTACTTGACATTACCTAGAAGCATCTGCTTATCATCACATAATTTAGCATTTTATTGTTTCCACAGTCACCTTAAATGCCAGGTAATGGCAGTATATTGAATGTTTCCTTTTCCCCTTATTTATCACAATAAAGTATTATTTATACCAATAAAAACAAAATAATTTTCTGTATTTCCTAAATGTTCTACAATAGACATGAATTATTGGAACAACGAATAAAAAGAAAAGAAATTCTACTGTAAAATTTTTTTTTGCTGTTCTTTGTTTAGTGTTATTACTAAAGGATTATGGATTAATTCCCAGTGACTTTTCTAGCTTAATGAGGGATCCTGGGAATATCAGTTCTGGGTGAAGACAATAAGCATAAAAATACGAGATACATATGCCTTTCCCCTAGAATACAAATATAAAATCCAACTGGTCTGGAAGGCAAAAAGCAGCACAGAAATATATTTATAAAGGAGGCCATAAATATCTTGCATTTTGGGGTGCCTGAGTCATATCAGGTTGTAGTGTTACATGATGAGGCAATCTTTAAGTGAATCTGATTTCTCTGTAGATGATATATATGAACATAATTCTTACCACTCCAACTTTTTTAAAAAATAAACTTTCATTTGGAATAATCTTAGATGTACAGAAAAGTTGCAAAAATAGAACAGAGAGTTCCCATGTACCTTTTACTCAGTTTCCCCAGATGTTAACATCTTTCATAACTATGGTACGTTTGTGATGATTAAGAACTTAACCTTGTTATATTACTATTAACTAAATTACAGACTTGACTTGAATTTAACCCATTTTTCCACTAACGTTCTTTTTCTTTTCCAGGATCCAATCCAGGTTACCAAACTGCATCTAGGACTCCAGCCTTTGAGGAAAATTAGGACCAGTGTTAGAGCTATAAAGACCTCAGATCTAATGCATACAGACTTAGGTTTGGAATCAGGAAGAATAAATAGAAATAGCACAGATATAAGCCTTGGAAAAACCTTAACTTCAAAGATGTAGCCATCATTATGTTTTACTTCAGGCAACTTATATATCTGATGGAAATCTCAGGTCATCTGGTATTCCCCTTTATTGTCAGAATTTAGCAAGGGCTCTTTTACGTCAAAACACTGAAAACCCTATTAACTGTGATACACTCCTGGACTTAAGCAAAGGGCAGTATCTCAGAGATTTAGCAGTATCATCTAGATGAAAATCTGTATATAATATTCTGAGATACAGTTATCTTCCTACGTAGTTACTATCTTATATATCTCATCTCCTTCCAGTTTATCCCTTATCCCTTGACCTGTAGCTACAGTAAGCATCACAATGTTTCTTTAGTTTGTTCATTCACCCAAAACAGGTATTGAGAATTACTTTGTGCTAAGCCCTGAGCTGAGCTCTGTGGACCCATTAGTCTTTTGGATGAACCCAGACAGGATAGCCAGGCTTTATTGTACAGTGGATAAGTGCTAATAGAGGTATTCCCAGAGTGCTGGGGAAAGAAGCATAGAAGACATGCACAGAGAAGAGGAAACTCATGCAAAGGACATGGAAGCATGAGGTAGCATGGCCTTTTGAGTGTTCATGCCTTGCCTGGGAAACATGGCAGGGACTGGAATTGGATGTGTGGGTGGGGGCTTGGGATGACAAAGACCTTGGATGCCAGCTGAGGGGTCTGAATTAATCATGCAGAGGATGGGGAACCAACGATCAAATTTTGCTTTGGAAAGATCAGTGTAGAGAATGGATTGCTGGAGGAAAGAATTTAAAGCAGGGAAAGCAGAGGGAACTTTTGGGGTAGTGTGGTTTATGCAAGAAACTACAAAGCCCTCCTTTCTCTTCTTTGCTTGACCAACACCTAAATCATCCATATAGGAATAGGTTGAAATCCTACTTCCTCTGAGAAGCCTTTTTTCCCTACTCCTCAGGACATACATAGTCACTCACTCCTATAGCTCTTTGCTCATAATTTAATTATAGTATTTATCACTGAGTGTTGTATAGATTGTTTGTCGTGTCTATCTCTCTACTACAGTGAGTTTTCTAGGTCAGGGCCCCTGTCTTATTCATCTTGGCATCTTTAGCATTTAGGACCGTGCCTTGCACAGGGTGTCTGCTCAAATATTTGATGAGTGAGAGACAGAATGAACATTTGCCAGTCACAGATAGAATGCATGAGAAAGTTGATCTTTCCCCCCAGACTGAATATTCACTATTACCCAAATTAATTTTTGCAAAATTCCATGCACGATCATTTAATTAGTCCAACTGAGGAAACAAGGAAATGAGACTCAAAGAAGAAACTGTAAGTCTTTAAGCAATTGATATAGATTAGAATTGCTTGGTCATGATTAGATAATCAAAATTTGTGAGTTAGCAAGTAAAAAAGAGAAATGTTTATGGATGCAAACTCATTGTGGAATATGTTATAAAAATGAAGTTGTGTGATTTACCTCAACTGTATGATGTGGACAGAAATATCTTTAGTTCTGAGGGTTATCAGCGGGGGTAAGCAAAATCTCTGTTGCTGCTGGGTGCTAATTTTCTGGGAAAAGAACTCGATTTAGCCTATTTGGGTCTCTGTTGCCTAACTTATAAATAGTCACTTGAATCTGGGGTCACAAAAGCAAATGCCTAGAGGGGCCAGGTAAGTAGCAGAAATGAACAAAGGCAGCTGGTGCAATATACTAGGATGTTGGAAACACTTGTGAACTAGAATCATGCCTGACCCATCTCAAAGTGACAGCCCTTACTCCGATTCAACAGATAGCTGACATGCAGGAACTTAGGGTCAGTTTGCTGTAATTTTTTTTTTTTTTTTGAGAAGCCAAATATCTCAATTTTTTAATAGAAACTGTATTTTTACACTGCCAATAAATTTTAAAATGACTGATACTGTATGGGTGAATTCTCTTCCAGCAACCACAGCATAGGTTGTTTTGGACCAAACTTTCCACTGAGAGCAGCTAGAGAAGTTGGACTAAATATTAAAAAAAAAAAGTATAAAATCAGCACAAAGCCAGCAAGACTGTGAAGAATTGTGAAGTCAAGATCTGGGAGAGGATTGGAAGTCCATAGAGGTGAACCTGGTATTTGGGTCCACTTTTCTCTCAAATGTGATTGCTGATTCTGAAAGCTCTGGCTGAGACGGTGAGGACTGAGAGCTTTGGACACAGACACATGGAGGTAGGGGCCCCAGAACTGGATGTAGTGTTAGCCAAGGAGTAGAGATCTTGATAAATGTCTCAGGCAGTCCGTTTGGACCCAGAAGGGCTATACCCAGGAATAACAGTGAACTAGAAATAGACCGATTCTCACTGAAACCCAACTTCAGATGGCCTCCATTTGCTGATTAGATTAAGGAGGTTAGGGGTTAGCCGCTAACCTAGCTGTCTGCCTATAGCATATGCAGCTTCTCTCTGGAGGCATATAACGTCATACAAAATCTCTTGACGATTATCATATACAGCGTCTGGTGATCAATAGTAACCAGGTAAATAAGGAGACAGGATGTGACCAAAATCCAAAAGAAAAATGGACGAGACAAACAGAACCACAGTGGGATCCAGATAACGGAGTTTTCAGACATAGACCACCATTCCTATTTTGAGAAATTAAAAGACAAGATGAAAAGAGTCTACAGAGAACTAGAAACAATAACAATGAACCAAAAGAAATGTACAGAATTAAAACACTATCTGAGCCATGAAAAACAACCAGAATATTAGATTTTGAGCACTGCTCTAAACATTGTGAGTGCAGATGTAGCATGAATGGTACCAGTGCAATAAATTGAAGATTGTCCTGATTTATATAGTATAGCATAAAGCATTTGGCAGAAGTAATGAAATCTTTCTTTGTAGACCACAAAGCATAGCAAAGATTATAGATATCAAAAAAAGTTGAGAGAACTGATGAAGTTCCATTAGCTTCAAGAATGACTTGGACCTCCAGTAGCTCTGATACATGGGAATTAACCTATCAAAACCTCCAACCCTGAATCATACCTGAAAAGTTTTGACAGGAAAATGCTGAGAGATAGTGTGGTAGGTTCCATAGTCTATAGAATCAAGTAGATCTAGGTTTGATACCTGGGTCTGCTTCTTACTGGGTGAGTGACCTTGGACCAGTTACTAAACTCTCTGAATGTCTCATGTCTAAACTATGGATAAGAATTGATCTGTTGAAATTGTTAAGAAAATTAGAAAATGCACGTGAAATTCCCAGGCACAGTACAACCATAGAGTTATTGGCACAGACATATCTCCACCCAATCTTCTTTCCTCTCTAAACCACCTAGAGCCCTTTCCACCCTGTTGCGTCCCATCACATGTATTTCTTCATTCTCTCCTTTTCTTCAGTCCTCTTATTTTATTTTGGGAGAGAAATAGAATCTACTTCATGTAATTAATCATCATCTGGAATTAATATATTATCTTGAATATATTTTAATATATATCTGGAAGTGAGTGTACTTTAAAACATCATTGATTTAAATATATTCTGAAAGTACAAAAAAAAATGACCTTTTTACCTTTCTCACAATATGTCCAGAATAAAATATGAGTAGGAGTTGCCTGTTCAAACTAAAAATCTATTAGGCTTTTTTACTCCTTGCCAAGGAGAGAGGGTTACAGCCTTATATTTGTGTGGTTGATAGCCTCCCTTGTGATAAACAAGACAGCTTAGCAGGGTCCTGAGTCATCAGCAAGACCCCCAGTTGCTTCAGTCAATGCACAGAATGCTGGCAGAGGAAAAGCTTTTGAATTCATTAACTGAAACCTTTATTTTTTGGCCATCTTTTCTTCCACACCTTCTTTAAGTGTACATTTCTACTATACCTTTACCATATTGATATTGACAAATATCATGAGCTATGCAAAAAACATTTTTTTAAGTCTATATTCCAAATTATTTTGAAATACCCCTCTGGATAAAATGCTATTTGATAAGTATCATTTTCCAAGAGACCTGCACTAAACTAAAAAACATATTAGACAACAATTTTTATATAAAAAATATATGAGCACATTCTATTTTCAGTCTATGTACTTCAAATATTAGTACTTAGGAGAATTGTAACATGTTTGCTTCCTTTCGTATGAAAAACAAATTTAACCTTTGTTCTTTACTTAAAACTACTTGGATGTTTTGTACCTGATCTCTGTATATGTATTTTCTGCCTCAATTTTAACATCTCACTATGAAAAGTATGGTTTTCTTCCAGGATAACATCAGAAAAATGGCAATATTCTTAAAGAATGGAATTTGTTTTATTTTCTGTGGTAAGATACTAGTTAGTCTTACAATACTCTTTCTGTCAGGACAAACATTGTTGAACTGGATAGTCCTACAAAATTTTTTTTTTCAACTTAAGCAAACAATACATTTTGCAGTTTTATTTATCATCACAAGAAAAACATTCTCTCTTGCTACTCTCTTATTAGAAAGAAATATTAATTTAATAATTATGTTATGCATTGATCACTTATTAAAACCAGGCACTGGGGATATCATTTAGCATGACCTGACCAGTCCCTGCACTCAAGGCACTCATGGGTCCAGGTGCCCTGGGCATGTCCAGCTTTCCAAAGGTTTTGGAGGAGACATTCTCACAGGTTAGTTTGTTTGTGTTTTTCTTCTCTTCCTCTTCCTCCTATTCCTTCTTTTTAAAATAAACTTTAGTCTTTAGAACAGTTTTAGATTTACAAAGTCATTGGAAAGGTAGAACAGAGAGATTCCATACACCCCACACTAGCTTCCCCTATTATTAACATTTTACCTTGATATTATATATATAAATGTAATTCCCAAACCAATCCTGATACATTGTGATTAACTGAAGTCTACACTTTATCACATTTCTTTAGTTTTCATTTAATGTCCTTCTGTTCCACGATCCCATCCAGAACACCACTCTTTATTTAGTTGCTATGTCTCCTTAAGATTCCTCTTGGCTGTGATGATTTCTCAGACACTCCTTGTTTTTAATGATTGTTAAAAGTTTTTTGTGTTTTTTAATTGAAGTATAATTGACTTACAATATTATTAGTTTCAGGTGTACAACATAGTGACAATATTCTTATACATTACAAAATGATCACCATGACAAGTGATCTTTGATAGTTTTTAGGAGTAGTTTGTTTTGGTCTGAAAAATAAAAAGACAAAAATACTTGATCATAGGCTGAGAATCACATCTTGTGATTATTTTTCTAGTTGAAGCAGGACTCCCACTCAACTAGACAGTCCTTTGGTGAGGGCTGTGCAGGGTTTATTCAGCACCACTCCTGAGTACTTCATCATTGCCCGTCATGGGGCTGTTCGCTAAGCTCACTCACTGGGCACCTCCAGGCAGCAGCTGTATTTCAGATCATTTTCCTAACTCTGGGCAATGACGTTCGGCCTCTTTGAACCTTTTCCGGTCTACCTCAGCCTCTCCAGATTCCAAATATTTCTTTATGCTTAAAGTCCTAATTGCTTCTTTTAACTAGCAACAGAATCCAAATTTTTATCAGCAGAAATCTTGTACCTCCTTACTCAAGGGCAGAGAGAACTCAGTCTTCAAAAACCACAATTGCCTGGTGTCTGCTTCCTGGAGAGGAGGGGAGTTGTTTGCTTTCCATCTTTCTTCTAGAACTCCTAACAACTTCTAATGCAGCGAAGAAAAGACAAAACAGGTGAGTTTACATTTCAAAGTAGATTGAACATTCATATTCTGCTAGACATAATCACAGTAGCAGAGTTAGCATTGTTAACAGAGGTGTGTACAAGATGCCTCTGTACACACGGAGGAGCTAACGGGAGGGAGAAACGAAATCCACTGCTTAGAAAAAGGAAGAGGGGTGAGCAGGGGATCAGCAGAGACTATAAAGCTTCTCATAGGTAACATCTGAGCTGAGTCTTCAATAATGTGTGGTGGGCAGTGCCAGCATCTCAGATAGAAGCCCAAGCAAAGACACAAGGGCATGAACAAGGGCATGTTTAAGGAACTGTGAGCAATTCTGAACTGGTGCAGTGCGAGTGGTAGGATATGAGATGGGAAAGGTAAGCAGAAATCAATCAGACTGGAGAGTGCATTTTTTGCCACTCTAAGGTCTAAGATTGCTGTTGAGTGTTCTGAGGTTAGGTTACCTTATTGGCAGAGCAGTGTGGTTTAAGATCTAGATGAGAAAGGGTTAGGATGAGAAGTTTGGAAGGGAAGAGATCAGGAAAGAGATCTATCATCCCAAAGGGGACCATTTGGTAAAATGGTAAAAGAGCACATTTAAATCTTGACTTTTAAACTTCTTAGCTTGCTGAGCCTGTGGGTTGACTAAGAGTTGGCAATGTAAGATTTAAGACTAGGTTATATGAGAAACTGAAAACTTTGGCTGCCTGGACTGAGAAACTCTTTGGTCAAAGAGGAGTCCAGGAGGCTATTTGCCCTCTAGTGGTAACCACAAAGTATTTTCTACTTTGCTAGAAAGAGGACTAGAATACACAGTACAGAACAGATCATTTGGAAGCTAGCGCTTACTGTGCTTTATGAAGCTATCTGAATTACTACCTAGACTTGAATATCTAGCTTAATACACAAGCCTAACATGAATTAGTTGAAACAGAAAAAAAAGATGTTTAATAATAAAAATCTATCATACATACCACTAGCTTATATCACTGTCATTGAAATTATTTATTGCCATGTTCTAATATTATGCTTAATAGATAGGAGTGAAGATTTTTAAGTGTAGAGATTTTATTCTTTTAAATGTACAATGTAAGAAAATATTTGGAGGTACAGAGATGTGTCCTTGCATATCCAAGAATCTATTTTAGGTTCTCTGACTGCTCACTTATACTCCCTTTTTTTTTTTTTTTTTTTTTTTTTTCTTTTGGCCCCGCCAGTGGCTTGTGGGATCTTAGTTCCCCGACCAGGGGCCTGGCAGTGAGAGCACCGAGTCCTAACCACTGGACCGCCAGGGAATTCCTGATTGTTCACTTAGATTCTACACTTGCCATCTAGAGAACTTTGGCTACTCAGTCGAGCATTATAGAGTTTCCAGTTCATGTCTGTCTTTTTCTCTTTCTTTCTTTTCATATAAATGGT
This sequence comes from Lipotes vexillifer, assembly GCF_000442215.2. Taxonomy (NCBI): domain Eukaryota; kingdom Metazoa; phylum Chordata; class Mammalia; order Artiodactyla; family Lipotidae; genus Lipotes; species Lipotes vexillifer. The sequence continues at coordinate 551,931 of NW_006770014.1, forward strand.
TTATATTCTCTTGAGGAACTTTGGGTGTTTTAAAGTTTTTAATCTTTAAAATGTTTAGTCTTTTGAGAAGTAATGCTTTCTCCTGCCTTTGCTAAGGGCATTTCACAGAAACATTTCATTATTTATTTATAAGGGTAAGTCTCCAGAATAAGGTAACATTACCATTGGCCTACTATAGCCTCTGCACACATGAATACATTCATAATTGATGGAAGGGTCTATGCTACTGCTACAGTTAGAACAAACCTAAGGTCAGATCTCTGGGAGAGCAAATCCTGTCATTACTTTTGTTACGAAATGAATAAGGGGCATAAGTTTAAAATTATCTAAAAGGAGACATGCATGTCAAGTGGGTAGGGGAAAGAGAAGGAAGTGTGGGAAAGAGGAGAGAAAGCTAACTGAAGAAAACAAGTCTAGAGGACTATTTTGAGCCATGCCTTGCTAAGAAAGCGATTTTTGTTTTCTTTCTGAGCTGTCTCTCTTGTTGGGGTAGGTTAATGATTGACCACTATGTTAGCCATTTTTGCTGGCAGTTAGGCCCTCAGTGAAACTGAAAGTCTTTGAGAAACAATAGAATTAAATTGCCTTAGGAAATTCTGATCAGATGAACATCAAAGAGGCAGGTGAGGTTTCTCCTGGAATGCTTCTGCCCATGTTTCCTTCCAAATTATCTCATTAGAGAGTTCTCCCCCATAGAATGGATGACTAATGATGAGGATGTAGAGCTATTGAAGTAAGAAGATATTCACCTGTGTGTAGCTAAGGGGAGTAGGGGAAGTGAGTTACAAAATATATGCATAGTGTTATGCCATTTTTGTAAAATATATGTGTGTATATATATATATACATATATTTATACATAGATATTTGTGTATAGAAAACCATCTGGATTTACTCTGAATGTTAATAAGGATTGTCTCAGGTTGGTGAGATTGTGGATAATCTGAGTCCCCCCCCACACCCGTTTTTTAGTTATCTGTATTTTTTTTAATATTTTTTTTAAAAAGGATATAAATGTTTTATTAAAACAGAAAGGATAGTTACATTGTAGGTAGATAACTGAAAATACTCATATCTATGTGTGTATATATGATCTGGGTTTAAAAAAATAATTCAAAATCCTTTAGGAATTTGAAAAAATAAAGATGAAGGCTAATCTGATTTTCGAATGGCATAGACTTTTTATGTGTTAAAGTGACAAAAAACATAAAATATTAATTTATTTTATCACATAATTTTTAAAGCCTCTGTAAGTTTTTAGGTGGAAATACTATTTGAATAAGGATTAAAGACACATACCAAACTCAGATAAAATATTTACAATATACAGGACCAATTAAAAATGCACAGCACAACACCTGGAACAAGGTAGAGGTTTAATAAATATGAGCCATTATTATTATTACTTATATTAATAAATATGTGCCATTATTATTAGTTATATTAATAAATATAAGCCATTTATTGAAAATCAGTAAGAAAAATAAAAATTCTTCAAAACTGGACAAATGAAATGAACAAACAAGTCCCTGATCATGCAATGGCAAATGGAATCAAATTTTAACTATCTAAGAGTTATAGAAATGCATGTTAAAATTATATATATAAAACCATTCTTTACCTAGTAAATGAACAAAGATTTATGAAAAAAATTCACTTCCAGTGCTGGCAAGGTTTCAGAGAAATGGGTACTTACTATGCAAGTGAGAATATGAATCAACACAAACTTTTCAGATGGCAATTTGTCAGTAAATATCAAAACCTTAAAAATATTTACGCCTTTCAATTCAGCAATCCTATGCCCAGGAATTTAGCTTAAAGAAAGAGTCAGGAATGTTAAATACACTCTTTAGAGACCGAGTAATTTCACTTGCAGGAGTTTATCCTACAAATAAACTCACACGTGTAAAATGTTACAGATACAAAGTTATTTTTGCAGCTTTGTAATAAAAGATTGTAAACAACGTAGGTCACCATCAATAGGAGTAAGATAAATAACTTATGGTACTTCTAGACAATAGAATATTATGGAGGTATAACAAAATGAAAAAGAATGTGGCCGATATAGACAAAAAAACCTTGCAATATTTTAAAATTAAAGTTACAAAACAATGTAAAAATGTGGAAAATAAGAATCTATTTCTCTTTGCTTGTATATTCATAGAAATACTCTGGAACAGTACACAAGAAATTAACAATAGCAACTTCTGTGGGGTGTGAGTGGGAAATTAGGCAGATGTAGGATAAGAATGAAGGGGAAAATTCTCTTTCATCTGGTTTTTGAACACATAGATGCATTAGATTTTTTTTTTTAACTGAATGAATTGAATTTTTAAAAATACAGAATGCAGCTGTAAGATGGTGTGGAAAAGTCAAGTACCTTTTAAATGTCCAGACTGAATAAATAAAATACCTTAAATTAATTGTGCTTATCCTTTCCTCTTTGAAGACAGAAAAATTGCTTTCCTTTTCTTGGCATCCTCATACCTGAAAAAATGCCTGCACATAGTAGGTACTCAATTATTTTTAGGGAAATGAATGAATCCATGCAAGTTTAAAAGTTAAGTTAGTCACCAAAGAAAAAGCCATAAGGACTTTTCACTTTCTGGATTATTTTTTCAGCAAAAACTAAAACTTTTTCTAGAGAAGACTGAAAATAAAAGTTCCAAGGGTCCCAGGAGGCTTTTTTTTCTTTTCTTTGTGGTACGCGGGCCTCTACACTGCTGTGGCCTCTCCCGTTACGGAGCACAGGCTCTGGACGCGCTGGCTCAGTGTCCATGAGCTCATGGGCCCAGCCGCTCCGCGGCATGTGGGATTTTCCCGGACCGGGGAACGAACCCATGTCCCCCACATCGGCAGGCGGACTCTCAACCACTGCGCCACCAGGGAAGGCCTCCAAGTAGGTATTTTACGTACTTACCTCTTTCATCAGCTGTAATCCTAAAGAGGCTATTAATGTAGATTGTTAAAGCTAAGATAAAATAACTGTAAGGCAACACACTGCCACACTATCGTACCATATAGTTTCATAGACCGGGTTTATCATTTCCATCCAATAATGTGCCAAATCACTTTTCCTTTTCTTCCCATTGAGAGATATCAGGATATGTTCACAACTAAGCCATGACAGTAATGAGGGACAGAAGACATTGAGCATAGAGAATGTGCTATAAACCATCAAAATCCACCACAAAATCTACCAAGAATTAAAAATGATATTGTAACTACCGTATAATAGTTAGCACTAGGGGAAACGTTCAGGAGCAGAAATGAAGTCTCTGAAATGAGCTGCTGACTATATATTAGGATTAGTGATTCTCAACACTGGCTGCACATTATAATCACCTGGGGAGCTTTTAAAAATTCTGATGCCAGGACTCTACTCCCAGAGAGTCTGATTAAATTCATGTGGGGTGGAGCCCAGGCATTCCTTTTTTTTTTTTTTTTTTTTTTTTAAGTTACTGGGGTGATGCCTATGTGGAGTCAGGTTTGAAAAACATTGGATTGAAATATGAGAAGGATGGAGGGAATTCTCTTACAGGAAAAAGGATGACTTAATCAGCTGGTTTCAGGCATTATAACTTATATAAAACCAAAAATTTTCAGATTAAATCTTTCCCTTTATTTCCTCATCTCCCAGACCTTATCTGAAACTCCATGCTTGAACTATTAAATTATTTCCTATAGGTCTGTCTCTCTTGCTTTCATTCTTCCTTCATATTTCCACTTTGCACAACAATAACAAATGGTTTTCCTTTCATCAAGAGCTCTGCTATCTACAGAATGTATGCAATCTACAATTTTCAGGTTGGCTTCCACTCCGAGCTCTGCCATTACCTAACGGAATAATTTTGCTACTCAGTTTCCTCATCTGCAGCAAATTAGTTGGGGCTAATAATGTCTAAGGTTCTTTTCAGCTCTAAAATTGTAAATTCCCTATTATTTCATTATCATACTACCCATCCCCCAGCAGCAAATATCCAAGCTCATCTTTTGTAGCTCTCCAAAATATTTCTTAATTTAAGTCAAACAAAATCCTCTCCACTGCCCTACTTATTTCTTGCTCCTTTCCCTCTAGTGTCTGTCGTTATTTATGCTGTTTCTTCTCCTGAAAGTGTTTTCATTCCCCTCAGCCTGTCACATCCTCAGACACTTGGCTCAAACTCACCTCCTCCAGAGGCTTTCAGGAAATAACACCACCTTACACCCATCATATACTTACTTAAGACATGATTACTACTTTGTAGTGTAGACCCTCTTTACTCAAATTGTGGTGCATGGGCCAGCAACACTTGGACGCCTGTAATACATCTGGAATTGCAACCTGCACCTGCGTCTGCATTTCAACCAGATGCCAGGTGACTTGAATGCACATCAAACTTTGAGATGCACTGGTCTGTAACAGCTTATTAGCATCTTCTTTTGGTTTCTAGTTTATTTATTTTTTTGTTTGTTTGTTTTTGTTTTTTGTTTTTTTTGCAGTACGCGGGCCTCTCACTGCTGTGGCCTCTCCCGTTGCGGAGCACAGGCTCCGGACGTGCAGGCTCAGCGTCCATGGCTCACGGGCCCAGCTGCTCCGCGGCATGTGGGATCTTCCCGGACCGGGGCACGAACCCGTGTCCCCTGCATCGGCAGGCGGACTCTCAACCACTGCACCACCAGGGAAGTCCTCTAGTTTATTTCTTACTTGCATATCTTTAAAGATTTTCAGGTCAGAGATCCTATCTTCTAACTTAAAAAAAATTCAACCAAAACTTCTAGTACTCACATACTGAGTTCAGGCACCCTGAACTGTTCGTTGAATGAATGATCATTATGTTTACCACGATGGAATAGGAATAGTAAATTCAAAATTTAGTTTTAATGGTTGATAAATACAATGATGGGCTTATAGAACTTTAGGGATCTTAAGAGAACATCTCACCACGTCTACTCCTCTTACAGATGAAGAAACCCAGACAGGGGAATGATTGCAGCAGACTGAACATCTTCTCTCACGTTCAGGCCATACTCTAGTTTTCCAGTTTCAGTAACAATGCATCACCACTCTTGACACCACCAATAGCCAACGAGTAAGCACCCAAAATAGATGTTTAGGAATTCAGGGGTATTCATTTGACTGAAGCCTTTACTCAAAGATTATTTGCTCTTGCATTGTAGATTATCCATCACAATTTAGATTGCTTACCCTGGCTGAGAGAGTGCTAAACGCTGGGGCTACTAAAATAACCATGACCCAGTACTTGGCTTTCTGGAGGTCACTGTCTAATGGACAGCAAGACAGGGCAGAGGGAAAACAAAACAAAAGCACTGAAAAATTGGAGCCTTCACCTTCTAGACCCTTAAAGGCACTGTATAGTACAGCACAATGGAATAATGGAAGAAAACGCAGTCGGCTCCAAGCCTGAATCATGAATTTGTTACATTTCGTTCTTCCCTGTACAATCTTAAACTCTTCTGAGCCCTCTGATTTCTTTTTCTTTCTTTTTTTCCCCCTGTGATTCCAGCACAATGCAGAGCACACAGTAAGGCCGCAGTGAAGCAATTCACTTTCAAAGTCCACTTTATCTACCAGGACAAGTTTTGTTTTCCCTTTTTTAATGTGTAAATGGCATAGTCACAATAGCTGGAAAACAAGTCCTCTCTAACCGTACCAGGCCCAGCTCCCGGGCCTCCCTGCAGAGCGCGCGCTGGTGGGGGAACTGGCACAAAGTTAGGGGTCCGAGCGGCAGCCCCGGCGCGAGGAGCAGGGAGCGCCAGCTCAGCTTCTTCAGGAACGAGCCAATCGCCCCGGGACCGGCGGGGCGGGGCGGGACGGAGCGGAGCGCCTCCCTGCGCCCGGGCCGCGCGGCTCCCGGCGCATTCCAGCACCCTCCTCCCGCGCGCCGCGCTCTCTCCCCCGACAGCTGATTCATTGGCTCGGCCGCCCAGACTGCCTGGCGCCGGCCGCGTGACGTCACCCATTCACCGAGCCCGCCTCCCCCCCTCCGCTGGCGCCGGCAGGGCGGTCGCCGTGACAACGCCGACGCCACCCGGCGCAATGACTTCCAGCTGGAGCAGCCCCGGCAGCCCGCGCGCTCTCTCGCTCGCGCTGAGCCCAAGAGCGCGGGGGTGGGTTTCTTTCATTCTTTCTCTCTCTCTCTGTCTCTTTCTCTTTTTCCAGGCTCCTGCGGGTTCCCCCTGCCGGGAAATGCACTCTCTCTAGTTTTCTAGGGCTCTAGTCCCAATCTCTTCTGAAGCGTGCTCGCAGCCTCCCTTCTCCGTCGCGGTCTCCCTGGGCTCTGTGTTTTGCTGGGCAGCATCCCATGCTAGGCTCGGCAGCCCTATTGGCGGTTGGGTTCAGCCCTTGCAGCGCTAACACCTGCAGAGTCAAGGCTCCTGCCAAAAGGCGTAGAGCAAAAGGAGGAAAAATTTATTGCCGGAATAGCGAAAATGGTAAATCTCAGCTGTCTTAGAGAATGCCGGAGTAGGTGTTGATTATCTCCCACAATCACAAAACAACTTTTTTATAAGAATTTGCACCATCCCCTCTTAAAACGTAGTGGTTCTTATTTTGCTTTTAAATCAGACTTCACGTCAGTTAGGAACTGAACGCTTCCAAAAGGATAAATCCTTCCAGAAGAGAAAACAGATCTGGGAAGTTGTAGTGCTGTAAATTAGAATGGAGGGTGCGTGAGGGTCGTATTTGGAGGGAGCGAGGTTAGGAGAAAGGGAGAGAGGGAGGGAGAGAGAGAGAGAAAGGAGGAGAGAGACGGAAGGGGCCGGTGGTTTTCGAAGTAAGGCAAATAGTTCAGTATGCAACCCACTTCCACCCTCCCCCACCCCCATACAAAAATCTTTAAGCCCTAAAGGTGGCGGAGGTGGGTGTGGGAGGGCGGAAGGGAGGTAAGTAGTTAGCTATTGACCAGGGTTGGATGGAAGGTAATACCTTATGCTTTATTTCACTTTTTTTGGACAAACCTCTTGCTTCAGAACAGCTGCATTTTTGGAAGTAAGTCCACAACTGAGAACTAAGCGAAACCCTCCCACGGATAACATAAATTTGCATTGCCGAAGCTGCTCATCTGCGGGATTCTTGAGCCCAGAGGATACAAATTCCCTTTCTAGCTCTTGCAAAAATTCCTCCAGTAAAAACAAGCACTTCGGCCCCTTTATGAGTCCAGATTTCAGCATATCCATCTTTGCTTTATTTATTGTTTATATATTTGGTTCTGTCTTCAAACGGATTTTAAACCCTTCGAAGGCAGAGAAGGACTCTTTCCTAAACTTTCAATCTCCTGACCCAATTGAATAGATACACGGTGAGTATCTTTTCATGATGGTGCTAAGGAATGATTACTAATCACACTAGGCACAGTTCTGAGACTACTACGTGGTAGTTAATGATCGTTAGTAAAAATAACTAATATATTAGAATTCACGTTCAAGATTGGAATATTTACTTTTCACGTTTCCCAGGAAACTGCTGGTAGCAGTCAGCAGTTTGTTAAATTATTTTTTTAAACCCTCGAACTCATTTTGTTACCCATCAAAAATGAGGAGTTAGTGAAACATTAATTTTCTAAAATTCCTGCATATTTAAATGTGATTGTAATTGCTCCTTAGCGTTTGAAAATTGTAACATCGATACCAAATGCTTTAGAATCAAAAGAACAGTCTATTGGGGTTGGCATTTTTGTATAAAATGGTCTATAACATAATAGATGACTGATTATCCCATCCACATTATTTGGATTCTCTTAAATGCCAGGTTTCAACATTGTGGGGGGAGACCCTCAAGAGACCTAAAATAGATTTGCATATTTATTTTCTTCCTATCTTCAACTAGACTTAATCACAGGTGTTTCAGTCCCTGTAGTTTCAGTAATAGCATGAGCTGCCAGTGGTTCCAAACCTTAGCCATACTTTGGAATTACCCATGAACTTTTAAAAAATACAGTTGGCTAGGTTACTTACCTAGAGATTTTTGTTCACTTGTTCTGCGGTATGGCCTGGACATCTATTTAAAAAAAACAACAACTTAATTTCGAATTATAGATTAACAGGAATTTGCAAAGATAGTACAAAGAGGTTCCATATATCCTTTACTTTGTTTCCACCATTGCTTACATTTTACATAACTATAGAACAGTTATAAAATCAGGAAATTGACATTGGTATAAAGTGTTCCTGTAATTCTATGTCTTCTCATCACTTGCAGATTCTTATAACCACTAGCACAATCAAGACATGGAACTATTCGAACACAACAAAGATCTTCCTGGTGTAATCCCTTTTTAGTCCCCTGCCATACACACACACCATCCCTAACCCTTGGCAACCATTTGTCTGTTCTCCATCTCTATTATTTTGTCCTTTTGAGAATGTTGTATAAATTGATTCATACAAGCTTGTGACCTTCTGAGATTGGCTTTTTTCATTCAGCGTAATGCCCTTGAGATCCCTACAAGTTGTTGCATGTAACAATAGTTTATTCCTTTCTGTTACTGAGATGTTTTTCATCATATGGATGTATCACGGTTTAATTATTCACCTATTGTAGGACATTGTGGTTGTTTCCTTTCTTGGGGGCTGTTCTAAATAAAGCTGCTATGAACATTCATGTATAGGTTTTTCTGTGGATATGAGTTTTCATTTCTCTGGGATAAATGCCCAGGAGTGTGATTGCTGGCTTATATGGTACGTATATGTTTAGTTTTTTAAGAAACTACCAAACTATTTTCCAGAGATGCGGTACTATTTTGCTGTCCCAACGGTAATGCATGAGACAGCCAGTTTCTCCCATCCTTGCCAGCATTTTTTATTTTAACTGTTCTGATATGTGTCCAGTGATATCTCACCATGATGTTATTAATTTGCATTTTCCTAATACTAGTGATGTTGAACATCTTTTTATGTCTTTATTTGCCATCCACATATTCTTTTCAGTGAAATTTCTCTTCATGTTTTTTACCCATTTTCTTATTAGATTGTTTTGTTTCTGTTGAGTTTTGAGAGTTGTTCAGAAATTCTAGATATGAGTCCTTTATCAGACACGCAGTTTGCAAGTAGTTTGTCTCAGTCGTTTTATACTCTTAAAAGACTCTTTTGGAGAGCAAAGTTTTTAATTTTGAGGAAGTCCAATATTTTGATTTTTTAAAATGTGTCATGCTTTTGGTGTCGTGTCTAAGAAATTTCCACCAAGTCCTAGATCTTGAAGATTTGCTCCTATGTTTTCCTTTAAAAGTTTTACAGTTTCACATTTTACATTCAAGTCTATAATCCATTCTAAGTTAATTATTATATAAGGTGTGACATTTAAATCAAGGTGCATATTTTGCCTGTGAATATCCAATTTGTTGAAAAAGACTATCCTTTCTCCATTAACTTGCTTTTGTACCTTTGGAAAAATCAGTTGGTAGTATTCGTGGGGGTCTATTCCTGGCTTCCCTGTTTTGTTCTATTGATCTATATATCCATCTTTCTGTATACACCACACTGTCTTGGGAACTGTGGCTATGTAATAAGCCTTGAAATTGGGTAGCCTGATTCCTCCGATATCATTTGCTTTGTACGTTTTTTAAAAGCTATTCTAGTTCCATTCCCTTTCCATACACATTTTGGAATAAACCTTGCTGGGATATTTGATAGGAATTGTGTTAAACTGTATATCAATTTGGGAAGAATTGACATCTTTACTATATGGGGTCTCCCAATCTAGGAACACAGTATGTCTGTCCACTTATTTAGACTTTGTTTGATTCCTTTCCTTAGCAGTTTCCCTACTGATTTGCCTACTTCTTTTCACCTTGTCTTCAGTCATTTTATGCTTATTTTTCACAATGTGTTTTTAGTTGTACTTAGGAGAAAGACTAGGGGAAAGTACTTCTGGTGCATCTTTCTGGAAGGACCCAATGTTTTCTAAAACCACCATTGATGATTCTAAAAAAGTACAGCCAGAGTTGAGAACCATTGAGCTATACCTCTTTGTTGTACATTGTAGATTATGAAGGGGTCTCAGTATCTATTTCTCTTAGGTTTGTACCATTTTCAAATTATTTTAGTATAAGTGGATTTTCATCTTTCCCAACAGAGAAAATACTTTGAAGGAGGGAATAATACCTTCTTATTCTTTGGAAGGCAGCTGAGCCTGGTGGCATGGACAAGACTTCTGGAAGCAGAATATCTGTATTTTAATGAGATTTGGGGTAAGGTTCTTAGCTTTTTAAAAGCCAGTAAAATTAATTCATGGTTTGTAAGAGTAAATATACGTAAAAGATGTATCGGAGAGCAAGACTAACAAATGATATATGTTTAAATATTAGTATTTCTTCCCATTGTCATACTCAATATAGCATTTATACAGTGATTATGCAAGCTAAATACTTGGGCTGGGTGTTTGAGCCAGAGGGCTTACCCTGGTAGTCTCTTAATCTTAGGCTCAGTAACAGCCAGAAAGGTAGTTCTAGGGAAGATATCGTTGTAAATATATTATAAAAATGTGGATTTTTAAAAATTGATCCAAGGCAGAAAGTATGGTAAGGTAGTGGTTTAAGTCAATAAGAAAGACTGTTGACAGTGCAAAGGAGAGGTAAAAGTGATTGTAATGGGATTGAATAGGGAAGGCAGTAGAGCACAAACAGTAAGTGAAAGGCTGGAAGAAAGAGGTTAAGGGCCTGGAAATTTCATTAAGTAAAATTCTTCCTACTTCTCTTTACTTTCTCATTTTCTTTTAAGAGTTTCTTCCTTTCTTTCTTTTCTTCCTCCCACCTCCCCCTCCCTCCCTCCTTCCTTCCTTTCTCTCTCTCTCTTTCTTTCTCTCTCTTTCTTTCTCTCTCTCTTTCTTTCTCTCTCTCTCTCTCTTTCTTTCTCTCTCTTTCTTTCTTTCTTTCCTTCTTTCTTCCTAGTCCTTACATGTTCGTGTGACGTGAGGTTCTGCACTCTTCATCCTTTATGTACTGACCCTGGATAACATTGTCCAATTCTAAGCGGTATGAAAAAGCTAAAAGATTCCAAATGTATGTTTTTAGCTCAAATCTCTCTCTTAAATCCAGATTCATGGATTGGGTCCCTAATTATCACTGGATATCTCCAATTAGATGTGTTGCTGGCTGTTCAATTTCAACATGCCTAAATTCTCCCTCTCATCTGTGTTCTCTATCTCATTAAACAGCATCTGCATTAATTCAGATACTCAAGCCAGAAACTCAGGCATCCTCTTTTCAAGCAACAACCAACTATTGATTTTTCCTTTAGAATCTCTGAAAAATTGTATTGAGTACTGAGGAGAGTAATGTTGGAAGAATGCCAAAATATGTCAAATATGCCAAAATATGAGAAGAAACTGAGAACCTAACCAGTTTCAAAACTAATATTCCCTAGGACTATCTTTATAACTTATGAGGTACCTGATGGAGTTCTCTTAGCACCATCCTTAGTCTCTAGAGCATTTATTGCCAGTATTTGAATTTTCAGTTTCATATTCTTTCTAGAACTTCATATCCTCTTATTATTATCCTTATACAGCAAGGATTTACTGTATAACACAGGGAATTATACCCAATATCTTGTAATAACCTATAATGGAATATAATCTGTCAAAAAACAAAACAAAACAAAAATGAATCACTATCACTATGATGCACACCTGAAACGAACACAATATTGTAAATCCACTGTAACTTCAATTTAAAAAAAAGAGAGAGAGAGAGAGACTCGGACAAGTTAGAATTTTAGTAAATACCAAAAATGCACCTCTAGCACTTATCCCATGGCTCTAGGGTGCTGATGTACACCGTTATCAGTTGCATGAATCGTCTTGGTAATTGAATGTAAAAATTCAGTATGTGTATTTCCCTTGTAGTGTTTTTAAATGTTTGGTTCTAAAGAACACCTGTTCCTCTCTCTGCCTCATTCTGTCTCTCTTTCTCTCTCACTCTGTGTTTTTCTCTTAAATCTAGGCAACAAGAAAGTATTCCCTCTTTTTTGTAACTTAAAAGGTTTTTAGCAGATCTAATTTATCTGAAAAGTTCTGAATACTGACTCCTGGCAAAACGGAACTCCATAGTCTGCTTATTATAGAGGCATTTGTATCAAACCTAATTCCTTTATGTCTTCCTTATTAGTATGCTCACATTCACTCACTCTAAGACTGCATATCCTATAGTCATATAGAGTATATCACAGCTGAAGGTTAGTTTTATACTGTAATGAGGAAGCCCTGTCTGTTAGATATGAACTGGGGCTACCAATCTCATAACTGACCGCTTCCTAACATTAAACCAATGCTAAGAGTAAAGCAGAGTGATAGAAAGGAAATCTAATTTATTGTACATGTTAATGAAAAAAAGATATATCTATGTGTTCATATATGTGTATATGTGTGTATTTTCTTTTTTTCCTCCACCTTGCTCCTTATCCACATGCCTCCATGGAGTGTTCCATTCATTTGTCACCAGAACTAGGTCACATTTTTGTCCCTTAGACTTAGTGGGAGACTTCCAACCCATTGTGCTTGGACTAAGTAGAATGTTACCCTATAACCATGTATGAAAAAAAAGAAAAGAAAGAACTTCACAATCATTTGAAACAAAGCCAATTATTACTTTTAAAAAGCTACCTGCTTTCAATTAAGCAGGAAATTATCTACGAAGACACTTAATTTGCTTTGGTCTGTAGTCCCACAACTGCTTTATGCCGAGTGGAGCATGAAATTAAATATGTAACAACTATCCTAATGGTTATGTCTCAGAATCCAGCATTTTAGAATCTTAGGTACTCTGAGTGGTGATAGATACAAAAACATACAAATCAAAGAACAGGACTGCACTGAGTTTGAGAAAAAACACAAAATAGTATTAATGTCCTCTCTGTGTTTTATATATTTATATATGTTATATATATATATTTTTTAAACTAAGTTTTTAAAAAATCTATTAATTTATACGTACAGGAAGGGTAGCAGTGCCTGTATGGAAAAATCTCTCTGACTTACAATAAAATGCCACCTTTCTCCCCATGGAAATTCTTATGCTAGTTTCTTGGGTCTAAATATAATATAGATTATACAACGATATATTAGTGGAAAAGGTCATAATGAACTTTCACCATTTGGTGAAGAAATGCTAATACTAATCCCTTGTTCGAGGTATCCATCTTTGTTAAGAGCGAAGACTACATACTGTTTGCAATGGAGAAAGTGTTTATGTAGACATATAAGGGCACTAGTTTATGCAAGAAATGTTAGGAGCTTTACTAAAATGACACTTCAATCAGTACTTAACAATGTTGTAAATGCTAGATGGTTCTCAGAGCCTCTTATTTATTTAAAACATTTTTTACAACTTTAAAACTATTTTTATACTAAAATCTTTTCAAACACTAATCATATTACAAGTAAACATTTAAAAAATCTCTGTATAAATGCGGATAAAAGCATCCTTGTTCTTTTGTAGGTTGTATCCCAAACCAACCCTTTTCTTTCTTTCTCTTTTTTTAAACTAAGTTAGGCATTCTGGCAGTTTTACCAGGAAATTTTGACAAATAGAAAATTTGACTGGTTATCTTTATCCCTCATGTGTGAAGCAGGACAAGTTTGAGCTGAGATGGCTGGCAAGGTAACAAAGTTACTCTGAAACTCATTTATTCGATGCTAAAGATGCCTAATATTCTAGTTTCTATCATTGAATCTCTCCATACTTGATCATATTGTTAAAAACATTTTCCTGGGCTTCCCTGGTGGCGCAGTGGTTGAGAGTCCGCCTGCCGATGTAGGGGACACGGGTTCGTGCCCCGGTCCGGGAGGATCCCACATGCCGCGGAGCAGCTGGGCCTGTGAGCCATGGTCGCTGAGCCTGCACGTCCGGAGCCTGTGCTCTGCAACGGGAGAGGCCACAGCAGTGAAAGGCCCGCGTACCGCAAAAAAAAAAAAAAAAAAATTCCTGTTTTATTACACTAAATATTATCTATAAAATTTCTCTGAGAAAAAGCCATTTATGGGGCTTTGGTATTTTTCTAGAACAAAAAGTTCTCCTGCATTTGTTCTTCAGCTTTTTTTTTTTTGATTAGAGAAAGTGCATAGACCTTAATCCCAGAATCCTTGCATCAGAATCTGTGCAACCTGGAGAGAATTGCTGAAACTCTCTGAACCAGGTTCCTATAAACTGCAACATTGTTTTATGTGTACAGTGGGAATAGTAACTGTCTAACAGAATTGTGAGGATTGCTTGGGATGATGTAAGAAAAGCACCCCTTAAAGTGACTGACACACAGTAGGGCCTCATTATCAAGATTTAAGTGGCTCCAATTAATTGGTGGATCATCTCAGCTTTTTTTTTCTAGCTTCTGTTCTGCTCTGGCAGGTCTTGTGACAAATACTTCATGTCTGTTATTTCATTTACTCCCCCCAACAGCCTAATGAGCTCAGTCTTATTATTATCCCATTTTACAGTTGAGGAAGTCAGAACACAGAGACTGATGATAGCTTATGCAGCATTTCAGACAGACAGAAGCAGGTAAGGGTGACATTTGGAGTTCAAGAGGCCGTTTTGCCTGAGACTCAGCCAGAAGCTTTCCCTCCTAGTAGGACCTCTGTGCCTGCAAAACATTCCTCCACTTTGATCATGCGTCTTTTGACGTGGAATATTAGTGACCGAGTAAAGGATAATGATGGTTCTAACACTACTCTGTTGGGCTTGAAATGGACAGGGTTCAGCATATGGAATTTGTTCCCAGCAAAGCCAAATCTTTGCTACAATGAAAGATATTATAGAACGGTCCAATTGCATTTATTAGACAGCACTGAAATGCAAATGTAAAAATAAGTGCCTTTCTGTAGCTGGGGGTGTGATTTATTTATACACAAGGGGGCTTAACTTTCCAATTAATGAGTGGGGTCTCATGCACATGCTAATGAATGATGTGTGTGTGGTGTAAGAGACTGTTGTGCTAAGCTCAAGATGCTCCCTGCCAGGAAGTAGATCTGTATATTATAATTTGTACGTGTGATATCACACCTATGAAGTCAAGAAAATGAATTAATTAAATTCACAAATGTTTGGTAGAGCGACAATTTTAAGAGTTAACCAATTCTTTAAGAAATACTTAGGGGATAATGCTTTACTAGGAAATACTTGGGCAATATTTTAAAATTCTCAACGTGGAGGAAAGATATTTAATTGAAAGGAGTGAATCTAAAGAGAGGACCTAAAATAATATTCAGAACCCTGCAATTCACAAGTCAAAACTGGTCTAATTTAGGTTAGAGATGTCATTTGGTCTTAAGGATTTTGGACTAGCCTTTACCTATCCAAATAATCACTCCTGAGAGCCTGATATTTCTTTTCATGGGAAGTTGCATGGAAGATAGAGCTAGAAAATGAAAATGTATTTGGTTTCAGGGAGCGGTAACCAATGCTCAACTGGTAAAATGTACCAGATTTTCAAAATAAATGACCCAAATCTTAGGGTTTTGTCCATCTACATGACATGCCTTCTGACTGAGGGTCACAGGGAACCAAAAACATTTCTCTCTAGCCATTCCTAGTGTCCTGTGGCTGCCATGCCACAAAGAAAAGAGAAAAAAAGAGAAACAAATGAGAACAGCAACACCAAGCTATGTTCTTGTGTGATTTCTGTATAAGTTTTCCTTCTCTCTTTATTCCCTATTGGACACACACACACACACACACACACACACACACACACACACTCACTCACATACTCCTTTTCTCCAACTTAGCAGATATGAAGGGTAATCAGCATGTATGTATGCTTGTTGAACACATATCAAAAAGCAAACTCAACTTGAAGGGAAGGAAAGGAGAAAATACAACTACTTAAGCTCTGCATTTCTAGAAGAAAATTAAAATTACAATTCTGGGGCCAGCTTCTCAATTTTATTTGAATTTACTCCCTGCCTGTGTTTGAATGCTGGCCTTTTCGTACTTAGCAATGTCTAAGCATGCAGTGAATGAGCAGAAAAAGATCATGAAAGGGACTTCTCTTGGGAAGTCACAAAAACAAAACATTATTGTCGAAATACTAGGATGATCATCAGCACATTTTTCTTATCTAACATTCTATGGTTAGAGAAGCCCAGATTCAGCTCTCTGGTTTGCTACCTTATGCTCTATTATGACTCAGTTTCTTATTTGTCAAATGGGTATAGGAATATGTCTTTGCAATTAACAGGAATGTTATATAAGGTGAATGAGATATCATAATGTTTAAAACACAACACATTTTTTTAAACAAAGAGAAGTGTTATGAAATATCATTAATCGGCACTGTTAAAATGATGGTACAAACCATAAAATGAATATCTTGTTCATAAGGCCCTATGAGGTAATGTTCTAGAGCACTTAGCTAATTCTCTAATCATACTGGCTCTTAGGAGCCTAGCATAGTCAGTGCTCAAAAGTATATCTTGAATGAGTGGAAGAACTAATGAATAAAAGAGTGACTATTTCAATTTTCACTTAGGGATTAAATAATTAAAGGCCGTGGAAAAGGGGTGGCAAATATGTAGTATGTGTGCCACTTGTCCAATCTTCTTTACTAATTTTATTGCTGCTACCGAAGGTAACTTTAGAATCTTTCTCAGTACAGGACCCCAATATATCCCTATCAATCAACTGAATTTCATGTAAAAGAAAGTGTATTTGCAATCCTGAAATATTTAGAGAGATTAATAAGCAAAAGGGCAGGGTTAATAATGGGCATGACACTTACCTGGGGCCTATTAACCCTGGATGATCATGAGTATTTATGTTCAAACATACCAGGGCACAGAAGAGTCAAAAGAAACAAATTTTTCACAAAAGAGATGTCACTTTTGTGATGGAATATGATCATGTGTAATCTAGTGTGTGACAAGTAGAGAAATATGATATGAAGTTGATATGAAGATGATTAAGCATAGAAATTATCTATAATTTACTAAGCAATATTATTGTTGTTGTTATTGTTGTTAGTAGAAAGGGTGGGAATGAGGAAAGAAGGAAAAGAAATTTCTCACTTTTTCTGGCAGTGTGTGAGTTCAAAGCAAGGATAGGCTTAAACTGAAGCTTTTTTGATTTCAAAGTATTCAGTTAGGTTTATTTATTTATCTACCAAAAATCTGGGTTTATATGTAATTTGTGAGTACTGTGTGTACGCCCAAAGTAAAGATGTGCAATTGGTATGGGACATACAAAGATGGATAAGATTGGGTCCCTGTCCTCGAGGGACCCCAAGTCTAGTGAGGAAAGTGGAAGGTAAACAAATTAATCACAGTTTACTAGATGTGCTATGGGCATCTCGTCCAGGTACCTAGTGAATGTATCAACTGCTGGACTATAATGCCTCTCTCTCCTGCACATCAGTAGGGACTGCTTCATGTTAAAATATACATTTTAATGAAAGAAATCTATTTGCTATTCAATTGTTTAAAAAGATTGTACCAGTCATATTGCTTTATATGTACAATGCACGAGAAATTTTTTTTGTAGAATTTATGCCTGAAATTAATTCACACCGTGCATTGTCAGCAGTTCATTTAACCATAAATATTTCAATGCTATAATGATGTCTTAAGAAAAAAAAAACAGGTTTTAGGCTTGTTTCAAAACTAAACCAAAGTTTCATTCACTCCCTTGACATGTAATTACTGAGTACTTGCTGTGGCCCAAACACTGATAGATTCTTTGATGGATGTATTTATAGTCTAGTAGATGAAATAAAATCTGTACCTGGCAACATTACTGCAGGGAAGAAAGTAGGATGTACCACAAAGGACTCACAAATTGTTAGAGATTGTTTTTTCCTCCCCAAATTCATGTGTTGAAAACCTAATACCTAAGCGATAGTATAGGAGGTGGGGCCTTTGGGAGATGATTGGGTCAAGAGGGTGGAGTCTCCTGAATGGGATTAATGCCCTTATAAAGGAAGCCCCAGAGAGCTCCCTCACCCCTCCCACCAAGTGAGGACATAGCAAGAAGTCATCAACATGCAACTCAGAAGAGGGTCTTCATCTGAACCTGACCATGCGAGCACCCTGATCTTGGACTTCCAGCTTCCAGAACAGTGAGAAATAAATTTCTCTTGTTTATAAACCACGCAGTCTGTGGCATTTTTGTTATAGCAGCCCAAATGTCTATGACACAAATAAATACTACTAAAGTTAAAGGTAGGGGAGATTTCTTCTAGCCTTGTGGAACTAGGGTGTGGATTAGAGATAGTTTATAATAATAGCACATAGGTTAGGGCTTTAAGTAAAGTATATACAATCCGTCTATTTATCCACACACACACAAAATATTTTTTTATAGAAGTGTAGTGTACACGCAGAACTGTAGTTATGGCTTGAAATATTTTCACAAAGCATACACAACCCTATAATCAGCATTCAGATCAGAAACTAGACCATTATCATCTGGTATATGATACATCCTGAGGGGTTTTTTGTTTTTTTAAAAAAATAAAGCGTGAGGTAGGAGTTGATTTTTTTTTTTCTTTGCATATGGTGAGTCAATAATTTCAGTACCATTTGTTGAAAATACTTTCCTTTTTCCATTGAATTCTCTTGGCATATTTGCCAAAATCAATTGACTATATAGGTGTGGGTCTATTTCTACATTCTGTTCTGTTCTTAATGGTGCCCTTTGATGAATAGAAATTCTTAAATTTAATATATATATCTCTATACAAATGTAAAAATATACATACTTTTACAGTTAGTGCTTATTGTGTCCTACTCCAAGGTCATGAAGATATTCTCATGTGTTTTCTTCTAAAAGCTTTATTGTTTTACCTTTTACATTGAGATCTACAGTCCCTCTGGGACAGGTTTTTGTGTGTGTATAATATGAGGTAAGAATAAAGATTTACTTTTTTCCATGGCTATCCAATTGACCCAGAACCATTTGTAGAAAATTCTATCATTTCCCCAGTGCATTGCAGTGAGTGGCCCCTTTGTCCTAAATCAAGTGACCTCATATGTATATTTCAGTTTCTGAATTCTATTCTGTTCTCTTGATATTTATGGCAATCTATACTGTCTTAATATATCTTTATAATAAGTCTTGATATCTAGAATGTAAATTATCCAGCTTTTTGTTGTGGTTCAGGATTGTTTTCGTGATTTTTGCCTTTTTGCCAAAATTCATTTGTCTATATATATATATATATATATATATATATATATATATATATATATATGGGTCTGCTAAGGATTTAAGTGGGATTGTATTCACCTATCACTAAATTTGGGGAGTATTGTTAGCATTACAATACTGAGCCTTTCAATTTACGAACATGGTATAACTTTCCATTCATTTACATCTTTTAATATAGTTCTCCTAGTAATTCTGTAGTTTTCAATGCAGAGGTCTTGTAAATTTTGTGTTATTTTAGGTTTATACCTAGGTATTGGATTTTTTGGGGGGGGGGGTGTGCGGGCCTCTCACTGCTGTGGCCTCTCCCGTTGCGGAGCACAGGCTCCGGATGCGCAGGATCAGTGGCCATGGCTCACGGGCCCAGCCGCTCCGCGGCATGTGGGATCTTCCCGGACCGGGGCACGAACCCGTGTCCCCTGCATCGGCAGGCGGACTCTCCACCACTGCGCCACCAGGGAAGCCCAAGGTATTGGAGTTTTTAAACATTTGTGATAATGTTTTCATGTGTCAACTTGACTAGAGTCCACTAGATTAGTCCTTCCTACACTGGACTAGTGATTCAATCAGACACCAATGTTGTGAAGGTATTTTGTGTATGTAATTAGTTATTGTAATCGCTGGACCTTGAGTGAGGGAGATAACGTGGATAATCTGGGTGGGCCCGACTGTATCAGTTGAAAGGACTTAAAGTCAGGACGGACTGAGGTTTCCCTTTCAGAGAGAAGAAATTCTGCTCCTGGATGACGGCGTTGGCTTGTGCCCACGGAGTTTCATTCTATTCATGATGCTTCCGTCCTGATGGCCTGGCCTATGGACTTCTGGCTTGCTGATTTAGCCCTCACAAATGTAAATCAATTTTCTGTAATAAATTATCTATCTGTCTATGCATCATCTATAATCTACCTGTCTGCTTATCCATCATCTATCTCCCACTGGTTGTTCTTCTCTAATTGAACACTGACTGATACAGATTTTGATACTAGAAGTGGTTCCAGAAGAACAGGAGCTTAAGGATGAGTTCTCTGAATTGGTACAAGGCAGTCCATGGAATGATATAGCAAGAGAATTACTCAAATTATTGCCATTGTATGTCCCTGATCATATACCACTACCTCAGAAAGATTAAAATACTTTACTCAAGGTCACTAGATACTGGGGAGCAGAGGGGCTCTAAGACCAAGGTCTTAACAGCTATGCTACGCTGCCTTCCCATAAAACACTGGGATTTAATTAGATATAAATTAAAGCTTTAATATTCATACTCTGTGTGATGCTAAATGTCTAAGCATCTTTTAAATGACTTTCCCCCCATTTTTGTATTGTTGGGAAGAATATATGGTTTGGGGGATGTTGGATATGAGGAAAAATAGAGTGGGATGGTCCAGCATTTTCTGATAAGGTTTGGAATATTTTGTTCTATTCAAATCCTCATCTACTCATTTCTCAGTGGCTCAATTTCATTCTTCTGATGTCAAAGACCATGTTACTTTGCTCATATTCAGAAGCCAAAGAGATTTAAAAGCCAAAGAGAATGCATTTAAAAAAAATTTTGCTTGTTGTTTACAGCTGCCTAGTATTTATGAGTCTTCTCTTCTTGGAAGTGAGGATGAGCTCTGGTGGCTCTAATGGACTTGATTTCCTTGGTCAGCACGGGCAGAACATTTTTGCACAGAGGTTTGCAGGCATAATACCTGCTGCATTTTAGTGTTTACAGAGATTGAAGGAATGTGTGAGCTGAATGCACCCTTGGCGAACCTTCAGTCCTAATCTCTAAGGGAACCAGGAACTGAATGAGATCTCCGCCACCTGTGAGCAAACACATCCAGAGCAGACCTGGGAGGGATCAGGGCCGGACAAGCTGAGCACAGAGCTTGGTCCCCTGGAGAAATGTTTGGTCTTTCTAATCCTAAAGTATGGGGTTTAATGGAGTATGGAGAATCCGTTAGGAAAAGAACAGCCTGAAGAAAAAAAGAGGGAGCAAGGAATGGCAAAACTGGGTTCCACACTCCAACCAAATTTAAAGAAAAAAAATGTATGGGAGTAGAGAAAACACAAACCCAAAGATGCAGCCAGGAGGGACCAGGGAGAGAGACAGTAGTGCCCATTTTGCTTTTCGATATTGCAACAGAAACATTTCTGGCTCTTTCTGTATGCCTCAGATATAATAAACTTGAGGTATTCTCTTGGGAGAAACATTTAATTAATTAAGGTGCATTTTTTGCTGATCTAGGAATTTGCAGAAGGCTGTGAGAGTATTTGTATTTTCATATCTCCCACAAATCTAGCGAGATGGAGTTGTCTTTCCCATTTTCCAGACAAGCTGAGTCCAGTGACTTGTCTAAGAGCCTCAAGTAGCCTGAGAGAAACATCTCTTGACTATTTCTCAAGTAGGGACTTGAGGAAATCATGAGCACTTGTATTTCCAAAATACAGTTTTGTGCATCTTTTTGTTTTTCTGATTATCAAATAGTATTTTGAGGTAGGCAAGGCAAGGGTTGTGATGGAAAATGTGCCTGGCTGAAGAAACCAAGGCTCAGAGAGTTGGAAGACACCAATTTTCAACCTTGGAAGCCAGAGACCTTGGGCCACATCCATCCCACTCCCCACGCAGCACAGAACTACTTAAACGCTGGGACTTTCACCTCTTTGCCTTTACCAGCCCCTCTCCCTGAAATATCCACCTTTAACTCCAACTCCTGAGCTAGATGTGGCTTCACCAGGATCCTGGAGGGGATCCTCCACCCTATAACCATCAGGCTTTTGGGAGAAGGCTCAAGGCTCAAGGTCACGGCAGCTGGAGCTGAACCTGGGCTGGTGCCTGTGTGGCTCACATCCACCTGGAGCTGCTGGAAGAGGAGCCTGCAGGACGTCCACCAACTCAGAAAAAGTGACTCTCCTTCCAGGGGGCAGGGAAAAAAAACTATTTTGTGAATAGTAATGTAAGAACAAATCTGACTCCATATTGGATCTATTCCTTTTTCTTTGACCTTTGTGATTTGTTGCTCAGGCTTAGGCATGTTGGCTCTGCACCTTTTGTAAAAGAATGTTGTCTATAGCCTGAAATATATGGGATAGCCTATTCTCAGGGCTCTGACCTTTTAAGAGTCTGTTCATACAGAGATAAAAAGCAACAGAACAGAGAATAACATTTGTCTTGTTGGAGGTTTACAGGAACATCGTGACCTGACCTACTTGGACAGCTGCAAGATCAAAGGATTCTGACACCAAGAAATTTGCAACAACTAACCACGCCCTCCCTCACCTTGCCTTTAAAAATGCTTTGCTGAAATCCTTTAGAGAGTTGGGGTGTTTTGGGCAGGAGCCGCTTTTCTCCTTGCATGGCCCTGCAGTAAACCTTTCTCCGCTGTTTGGCCTCACTTTGCGTCATGGGGCCCATGAACTTGCGTTCAGTAACAGTAAGCCCTTGATAGGCTTACCGTGTCCTACAGATTCACCAGGTGAAAGTAATCCAGCCGTTCTTGCCTTTCAGAGGTCCTCTGTTTTCTTCGTTAACAGAACCATCTGCTGACCAGTCTGAGGTTAAATGAAACATCCACTTTGCTTTCCTCTACCAATGGACTACAGAGAGGTAATAATAATAGTTGTCATTGATTGAGTGCTTCCTAGGCTAGGAAGTGATTTACTTATATTGCTTCATTAAGACCTTTGAGGTTATTTCAAAATTACAGAAGGGGAAAACGAGACTAGGCAAGGTAAATGGAGGTGCCTGAAGTTATCTACTTAGTAATGAGCCAGAGCAGGGCCTGGGCATGCCACGTAGAAGTCTGATGCTTCTTAATTCCACCTCTTTTGAGCCAGGGCAGGAAGGAAGGTCATTTAATACGTACTTGGAAACTGGTTTTGCCCCACTAAAGACGCCGCGATTGAACTTTCTCATGGAACAAGCCCCGTCCTGCTTGCCTTCTATTAATTACCTGTGCAGACAGCCTTGCACTTTAATATTGCCTCACACCCGAGACTCTCCCAAGGTTATTAGACTGCATCCTAAGGTGAGGAAAATTCTTTCTGAGCATTAGTGCTTAACGGTCTTCAGCTCAAAGCAAATGAACCACTTACAGTGTTCAGTTCTGGGCCCCAGGAAAATAAAGATAAATTAGAACTGTCCCTTATTCTCCAGGAGCTTTTAGATTTGGAGGAGCCATCACCTTCAAATGAAGCAAATAGACATCCTAGATAGACACTAATATGTGACAATAAATAGAATAAGTAATGCAAATAAAAGAGAATTGTAAATAATGGGACAAAATGTACTGTATAATGTAGAGCAATGATCAGTAGAAAAATATCAGGTAGGATTAGAATAGTACCAAGGAATATTTGGTAAGTGTATTTCCTCTGATATTAATGGTAACTTTGTCTGAAAGAGATAATTTGTTCCATAAGAGGCACATTAAAATAGTGTTCACATTGTCACTTAATTTAAATATTTTCGATAATGGATTTAGGAAGAGGTGGTCAAGAAAAGCCAATCATACAATTTAATGTTTCTGAGTAAAGTCAGATATAAAGTATTATTTCTGAGTCTAAGTACTTAATAAATGAATACAAAACATTAATTCTTAGGATAGTTATTGGTATGTACTAGGAATTCACCAAATGTTCGATATTATTGCTATTATCTCTTGGATGAAGCAATGGCTTGTGTTTTAGTTAGTGGTTCAAATGAATGTTATATAATGTATAATGTTTGGTGATTGAGTTTGATTTCCCACAGGATGTTTTTAATTGCAAAAAATTTTTACTTTTTCCATTTTGTATTTTTGTCAGCAAAAGTAGAGTATTTTGGGAGAAATGCATAGCTTTGTAGCTCGGCTCAATAACTATACCCCCTCAGGTATTTACTGGTAGTTACTTCACAAATCCATACATTTTCAAAAGAACAGATATCCTTTTAAGTAATTCAAAAATGTTTTCTAGGTACTTGTTTATATTCAAAGTCTGTTATCTTGCATGAACATTCCCCAAAACATGCACCAGGCATTTTTCTCATATTTTGAGTTGTCAATATGAAATGTACTTAAAATTTCCCACAGCATCAGTTTTGTTTGTAAGTTTTTGTTTGTTTGTTTGTTTTTGCGGTAACGCGGGCCTCTCACTGTTATGCCCTCTCCCGTTGCAGAGCACAGACTCCGGACGGAAGCCCTCTTTGTAAGTTTTTCAACACATTTCTTATGCTTTGATAACAGATAATGTGTTGTTCTGCAATTACTTTCAAGAAAATGACTTCTATAGTTTTGTACCTTTAACTCATATTAAAACTACGCTAGGGCTTTCCTGGTGGCGCAGTGGTTGAGAGTCCGCCTGCCGATGCAGGGGACACGGGTTTGTGCCCTGGTCCGCGAAGATCCCACATGCCGCGGAGCGGCTGGGCCCGTGAGCCGTGGCCGCTGAGCCTGTGTCTCCGGAGCCTGTGCTCCGCAGAAAACAAACAAACAAACAAACAAAACAACTACGCCAATAAGCTGGTTGTTACAGGGAACTATCCTTGTGTCAAACTGAATGTAGCATTTGAAGAAGCCAATTACAATGAGAAAGGTTCCATACCTGAGCAATACTGATATTCAGTTGTGGAATTACCTGCCCAGGTAGTATTCCCAGCCATTGTTGTCTTAATGAAATGAATTGCATTTTGTGGAAGCTGAGCTATTCGGACCATTACTTCCACGGTGAGGAAACATTTTTGAAAAGTTCTTCAATAATAAGAAAAACATGAACTAAGGTAGATGTAATAGAGTGGAACAAATTACCTATCATGATAAATTTGCTAGCAGTCCCTTCCCTGGAAAGGTATTTGTATGTGTTATTTGCATTCCTTTCTGTATACTTAAAGGCCATATTATGAAAGTAGTACATTCTCATACAAATTTGGAAATTGTTGAAAATAATTAAGAAAAGAATCACCAACCTATTCATGGACAATCCCTGTCAACATTTTTTATGTATATCTTTTGATTTCCTGTGCATATTAAAAAATCATTGCAGTATGTATGTATTGTTTTTTATCCTTTTGTCTGGCTTTTCTAGAATTTCATCTAAAGGGAATATGTAGTCTTTTGTGTCTGGCTTCTCTCACTTAACATAAGCCTCTTGAGAACATCTGTGCTATTGCTGAACAATATTTCATTGTAAGGATATACCACTAATAGTTTATCCCTTCATCAGTTGATGGGTATTTGAGTTCTTTCCAGTTTTTGACAATTATTAATATGAATAAAGCAGCTCTGAACTTGAGTACAACTCTTTGTATGGTCACATTTTCATTTCTCTTGGATAAGTACTTAGGAGTGGAATTGCTGGGCCATATTGTATGTGTGTATTTAAATTGATTAAAAAACTGCCAATTTATTTTCCGAAGTGGCAGTTCTATTCTGCATCCCCACAAGACATGCATAAGAATCTAGTTGCTCGACATCTTCACCAACACTTGGCATCTTCTGTTTTTAGAAAATTTTCTTTCTTTTAGCCATTCTAGTGGGTATCTAGTGGTTTTAATGAACATTTTTCTAATGACTATTGATGTTGAAAATTTTCATGTGCTTATTTGTCTTCCTTGTGTCTTCTTTAATATCTTTTGCCTTTTTTATTGGATTGTTTGCATTTCTTATGGAGTTATAAGAATTTTTAATATAGTCTGAATATAAGTCCTTTATCAGATATATGTTCTGGAAATATTTTCTCACAATCTGTAGCCAACCTTTTCATTTTCTTAGCAGTACCCTTT
Organism: Lipotes vexillifer; assembly: GCF_000442215.2. Classification (NCBI taxonomy): domain Eukaryota; kingdom Metazoa; phylum Chordata; class Mammalia; order Artiodactyla; family Lipotidae; genus Lipotes; species Lipotes vexillifer. The sequence goes on from NW_006770014.1 coordinate 577,806, forward strand.
GAACAGCAAATATTTTTAGTTTTGATGAAGTCTATTCTATCAAGTTTTTCTTTTTGAGTCCCAGTTTTAAAATATTTGCCTAACCTAAAGTCAGTAAGATTTTCTTCTAGAAGTTGGATAGTTTTAGGTTTTATATTTGAATGTATAATCCATTTTTGAAATAGTTTTTAGATGTGACGTGAGTCAAGTTTTACCTTTTTGCATATGGATATTCAATTTTTTCTTACACCAGTATTGACAAACAAACAAAAAACCAAATGGCTATAGATATGTGTCTCTCTGTGGATTCTTTATTGCATCCGTTTAATTTTCTACGTTGACACCATAGTACACTTTCTTACTTACTGTAGCTTTTTAATAAGTCTTGAAATCAGGCCATGTTAGTCCTCTAAATTTGTTGTTTTTCCAACATTGTTTTGGTTATTCTAGGTCCTTTGTATTTATGCATGAACTTTAGAACCAGGTTTTGAACTTTGTCAGAAAAGGAATTTTTTTTATAGTGTTTATTTATTTTTACTTGTTGACAGGTTGCTTTATTTATTTATTTATGGCTGTGTTGGGTCTTCGTTTCTGTGAGAGGGCTTTCTCTAATTGTGGCAAGCGGGAGCCACTCTTCATCGCGGTGCGCGGGCCTCTCACTATCGCGGCCTCTCTTGTTGCGGAGCACAGGCTCCGGGCACGCAGGCTCAGTAATTGTGGCTCACGGGCCCAGTTGCTCCGCGGCATGTGGGATCTTCCCAGACCAGGGCTCGAACCCGTGTCCCCTGCATTGGCAGGGAGATTCTCAACCACTGCGCCACCAGGGAAGCCCCAAAAAAGGATTTTTTTTTTTGTGGTACGCGGGCCTCTCACTGTTGTGGCCTCTCTTGTTGCGGAGCACAGGCTCCGGGCGCGCAGGCTCAGCAACCATGGCTCACGGGCCCAGCCGCTCCGCGGCATGTGGGATCTTCCCGGACCAGGGCTTGAACCCGTGTCCCCTGCATTGGCAGGCAGATTCTCAACCACTGCGCCACCAGGGAAGCCCACCAAAAAAAGGATTTTTATCCAGAATATAAGAGGAGCTCTCAATATGAATATGTTTTTGACCTGGAGTGGGGCTGGAGCCCCTGTCTTTCAAGCTTATCCTCTATTCCTTTAGCACTTCTGTCCAATGCAACTCTAGGTTGTTTGTACAAATATGCTCATTATGTTAGAAGTCCTAGCCTATTTCAGATAGTTCTTAAAACATTTAGAAATGTGAGTACACTTTTGATGCTGAGTCCTAGATCCTGAAAGTACTGGGGCATGTCAGGCCATATGGCAATCAGGATCCCAGTGTGTCACATTAAAAACAGGATGGGTCTTTTTGCGCAGATGCCAGATCTAGATTCTGCTAATCATTGCTGCAACCAGAAGTCAAAGGATTCTTTCTTGCACAGGATGTACAAAGAACTGCAGTTCTTGTAGCCACAACGTGGGTATACCCAGAGCACTTATTATCAGCCTTGAGAATATAGAACAGTGTTACAATGTCCTGGCCTTCATGGCGGCAGCTGTGGGTATGGTCCTCTCTAAACTGAACCTTTGTTCCTCATTATTGTTATATTGTTCCAGAACTTGGATCCATTTTTTAAGCCATCTTTTTTTAGTGCTTCTCTCTTGTTGGATTCTTTTCCAACAGATAGAAGCTACCAGTATTTTTTGAGATTTTATGCTGTGCTCTGTTTAGAATGCGTATTTTCAGGCATATATCATATTTGTCGATCAGATCTTGACAATTAAAAGGCATTTAAATGATTAGATTCTGATTATCAGAATTCAAGCCCTTGAAACAGGACGCCTGAGCTAATGCATTCCACATTCCAGCATCTCATTTGCTGATCAATGTATTCATCAGAATCAGTGATGAGAGCATATTATATACTTGTCAAAGTAAACTTATTAAAAATACATTAGTTCTAAATAAAATCTTGTATTGATTTGTCATTTGTTTTATTAATAGTAAACTTTACACCTGCTCTCAAATCCTCAAATCAAAAGGTATCTGTTTCTCAAACAGATTGAAGTTCAGTGATGAGTACAATTCCTCTGTGTGTGTGGGAGAGAGGATACTAGCTCATCAGCATGCACCACTGGCATGCCTTACATTCAGAAAAACAAAGATGAGAGCAGCTATGGAAAGCAATTGATATTCCTGCACAGGTTGGAGTTGATATGCAAATAGATAAACACAATGTTACTATTCTCAGGAAGCTATATGAAATCACACTAGCAGATGTTTGATACTGTATTTCCTTCTGTTTTAGCTCTGTTGTCATTTCAGAACCTGTGAAACTAAGAATCTCTAAGAGATGTATTAAGGGATTCCAGCCCCCAGCAAAGAACTATGTAACAATTAGCAACCACAGAAAAAGTAAATAATAAAGCATGTAACAATACAAGGAGGGTATTACAAAATGGATTTACAAATGCTGCCTGGTATTAGTTTAGTATGACTTTGTTACTCACTATTAGTAACATAGTGCTTACCGACCTTTTAAGATAATGTATAAAATGAACTGGTCTAGAGCTAATTAGGTAATAGTTTTTTTTTTGTTTTTTTTTTTGCGGTACGCGGGCCTCTCACTGTTGTGGCCTCTCCTGTTGCGGAGCACAGGCTCCGGAGGCGCAGGCTCAGCAGCCATGGCCCACGGACCCAGCCGCTCCGTGGCATGTGGGATCTTCCCGGACCAGGGCATGAATCCGTGTCCCCTGCATCGGCAGGCGGACTCTCAACCACTGCGCCACCAGGGAAGCCCGAGTCCTTCCTTTTATTAGGAAAGAAAAATCTTTAAGTAGCTTGTCCAATTCCTTTGTGTTTGTGTATGTGAGAAGCTCTTGCAGACTTTCTCTTAAGCTCAGTGGCCTGATCAGGATCTCATGGGTACTGGTCACATGGCCAACCTTAGCTTAAAGGAGGCTAGAAAGCCAGTATCCTGATTTTTTGTCTTTATAGCGGGAGGAAAACAAGACAAGAGAAGGGAATTTGGGAATGGTTGTGTCTGCCCCGACTGATCTCATTGCTCTGTTTATTCAGCCTTCAAGACAGGCCCACTGAACCTTTAGCTCTTAATCATTAGCTCTTCATAGTTGTGCTCCCTTATGCTCTTGGCTGTATTTTTCTGTGCATGCGTTTTTTTCCTTAGTATTTCTCCATCACTGATGAGATAAAGTCCCAGTTCCAGATCATAGCATCTGAGACCCTTTGTGCATGGCCCCTACCCCCGACTCCAGCTACCTCAACTTCTGTTTACTTAAAGATGCTGCTGTTCCATCATGTGGACTCTCTTACTGTTTTCTAAAAGTGGCATTCTGTCTTCAGGCCCATGTTGCCTCCAATACATAACATTTACCCATTATTCAAGATCATCTCAATCAATATTTCTTCTGGGAAGCTTTCCAAAGGCCATCCTTCTGATTAGTACTGACCGTGCTGCGTCATAATGTTTTTTTCACATTCCTACACTCAAGGATTTCTTGGTCTAGTGGGACAAAGGGAGTTGGGAGCAGTGCCTGGCACAGGGTAAGCATGTAAAAAATGTGCAGTGTAGGAGACTGAAAGCCTGAGGAAAATAACTATAACTATCTTTTAGTTTTTCCCTCGCAACAGCCTAACACGGTTAATAATTAATGACCCAAGATAAGTTGTTAGAACAAACTAATTTGATTAGTTGATTAAGCAAATGGGCAAAAACCATTTTTTAACCTTATAATATCAATTGAGATTAATACTGTTGTTAGCGCATCATTTTGGCGATTATATAAGTTACCAATTGCCCTGTTCACAATATAATGAACATGATAACTCTCTTCCTATCTCCTCTCCCAAGTATGTGCTTATGTGTGTTTGTGTGACTTTATTATCTGTATTTTTCTTTCTCTGCTTCTAATTTCTCCACCATTAGTAATGGCAGTTCCATATCCCTCATTGTTCATCTGTTCATGTCTGATTAACATTATCACCAGGTATAAGACTCGTCTCTGCCTCAGTGGAACAGGGGCAGTCTTTGTATAGAAAGCAAGGATAAATCTAAGTATTCTCACACAGAAGTCATTTAACATTCACAGCACTGACCTCTGGTAAGCAGATTTTGTGTACAGTGCCATGAAGCTTCATTGAGGGATGAAGAATTATTTTTTTTCCCACAGTAAATAACCTGAAAACTACTTAGTTCCCTTACAGATTTTTCATTTCATTAAAAAATGACAATACTGAATTCACATCACTTAATACATACTAATATGGATCTCAGAAAATTCTCAGATTTGTTTTACCCTTTCCCACAGGATTTGAACATCTACAGAGCATCTATAGAAGTTGACAGAGACTGACCATCATGTAATACTGGTGAGTTGGCTGGCTTGCTAGGAGATAAGAGTCTCTTCAGTATAAGAAGGGGCACCTGAATCCTGACACAGATAAAGATTAAAAAAAATTATATCTTTAGATACATATTTATTTTTATTGAGATGTAATTGACATATAACCTTGTATTGGTTTTAAGTGTACAATATAATGATTTGATGATTTGCAATGATTTGTATATTGCAAAATGATTACCACAATAAGTTTAGTTAACATCCATCACCACACATAGTTACAATTTTTTTTTTTCTTTTTGGTGATGAGAACTTCTAAGATCTATTCTCTCTTCAACTTTCAAATGTATAATATTGTTAATTATAGTCACCATGCTATACATTACATCCCTAGGAATTACATACCTTATAACTGGAAGTTTATACATTTTGATCACCTTTACCTTTTCTTACATTCTCCTCTTTATTTTTATATTCATAATATTCATACACTTGTATGTTTGAGCATCTTGGAAATACAAGCCTGTGAAATGGGGCTCACTTAGACAGGGCCATATTAGATAGTAAAAACGACAACCAAAACACCTCTTCTGCCTGTTGATTTACTTTGGGCCATTTACAGAACAAAACTGGGAAGCAGGTGAAGTTTTACTATCCTTATTCTTTCAGTAAACACTTATTTAGTGGTCACTGGAAAAAAAAAATCCTCTGGGGATTAGTCAGATGTGAGATTGAAGCCATATATTGGTTGCATGACTTTGGGGAAGTTGTTTAGCTATTTAGAACCTTGGTTCCTACATCTAAGAAAGGACTGGTAACCCTTAAGGGTTGTGTGGCTGGGACACTCAAGGTAAGTACTCAATAAATGCTGGCCATTACTGTTAGTATTATTACTGCTGTTACTGGCTCTAACGTGCCTCAAGAGCTATGTGTGATAAGGCACAGCCCTTCCTCAAAGGAGCTTTTTACTTTACTTGGGGTAGAAGCCCCAAAACAACTAATAATACCATGATACAGCATAATTCTAGGGCAGTAATAAAGATATAAACAAAACGTTACAAGATGAGACAATGGGTAAATTTGGACCACATGGAGACATCAGAAAAAAGCTCCATGACGAGGAAGAATCTGTGATGAGCCTTCAGAAATGAGCAGGCTCTTAGTAGAGAAAGGGGGAAAGGGACTGATTGGCATTACCCCAGCCTGCTCTTCCTTTAACCTGTATATGCTTACAATGGTTTCCACTACATTCTTCCTCCTTTTTGTACCCAGTACCTGCCTCCGAAAACAATACAAGACTAGTGTTTGAGGGGAAGCACTCTATTATTACCTTTGTGTGTAACTCTTATGTGGAAGTCATGTGGAAGGTTGTATGGTTAAAAGGTACTGTTGTTTTGTGTTCTGTTTGTAAAGGGCAGGGACCTACTGGATTTAAGTGAGAACCAGTCACCTTGAAAGGAGTGTCTCCGGCTGGACAGCCAGAAACCAGAGAGTCAAATCCAGGGCGGCTGCAGGATGATTCTCTTGGTTTTACGCATGAACTTAACCAGGTATCGGCGAGGTACTCTCCTTACAGAATAGGGTGGGTATGGGGAATTAGGAATCCCAAGCAACTTAACCTAGAAGCTGTGGACATCCTTTGGGGCTCTGCGTGATCCAGGTGTATGCGCCTAAGGTCCTGCACACCTGGGTTTGGAGTCCAGCTTTGCCATTTACCAACGGTTGATCTTAGGCGAGTTATTAAATCTCTCTGCGTCTTGTACCATTTATAAATCGTGAAAAATAAAAGCTCCCATATATGATTGATGTGAGAATGAAAGGACATAGCTCCTAGGCATGGAAACCTTCTAGACAAAGAGTCCTAGAATGTTCGTTCTCTTTCTTCCTTCCATTTCTTGTTTCCTCCATTTCCCCTGCCCTCATCAGCATTGAACTTTAATATAGAATAAAGAATTGAGTATTCTAGTCAGTATCAGCTGTGCTGAGAGACGCTGAGAAAAGAGGTTTTAGTCATGCATGTCCCAGAATATCAAAGGGGAGCATGGCGTTTCTGGGGGTCAGCATGGGGGTGGCTATGGAAACTGAAAGAAGAGAACTTCAAAGAGGTGAAACTCTGGGAAGGGTGGGGTGAGGGAGAACCAACACCCCGAGAGGCCAGCCTTCTTCAGTAGGATACTGTCCTTCCAGTGCTGAGTTCTGACAGCTCTACAATGTAATAAGGAGGAGGTACCCCCCCTACAGATATCCATCTCTTAATATAAAAATGAGTAAACACATAGCTTCTTCCTAGTGACATTTTGAAATGAAGAGCTTTGCCCCATGTGAAAGGAATTTTAGGAATTCTTAGGCAGTTTGGGAAAATTTCAGGGAGCAGGGGATGAGGACAGGCTTGGGTGACAGGGACATTTACTCTAGTCACTGGACTTAGAAGTTAGACATTTACTTGACCTAAATATAAGTGGCTTTACCGTGTGGTGGGGGCAGAAGACCAGAAATTCCTGTATGTAAATTGCTCAGTCTCATTCGATGAGCCATGATGAATGATATACACTAGCTGATTTGAGTGTCTTCTTACAGCCTGGCCCAATAATACTCGAACTGACATCATCATCTCTCAGTATTTAATTCTTCTTTACTTGGGTCTGCAAATGCAAAGTGAAAAAGAGAAATGAGGCCAAAATGCTCTTCGGCACAAATATTTGAAGCTAAAGTGGATTTTGGCCCAAATGATGCAGAACATTGTCTCAATTCTCTGTCTTTTTAGCCCAATGGAGACAAGCTGTTGCCCTAATGGGAAATTAGGAATCAAGATGGAGCTAAACCTGGTTTGAAACTTGAAAATCACGGCTCTTTAGGGAGGAAAGCTGTATTAAAATTCAGCTTCTATTTGACACATATATATCTTAGTTTCATGCTTGAGATGGCCATCTCGCAAGCAGTGTGCACATCATCGTTCTAAATGACTAGATAGAGGTGGTCTGCAAATGTTTGTGAGAGAATCACTTTTAGTTCTGTAAATGGTACTTATGGATATATGACAAATCTATTGGGTTAGAGTTAGGAGGCCAACTGATTTGCAGTGATGCATGCATTGCTCTCAAAGTGAAAGTCATCAGCAGTGCTGAGTGTACTTGGTCTTAATGCTTGTCTCACTAGTGACACTGGTGAGACAGATAAAAGGATGGTATTGAGAGAAGAGTGACATGAGACAAATATGTAGAAATATTGTTGCTTTTTGATATTAGTAGTACTGTCCACAGGTCATTGTCTGCAAAAGCACTGACTCAACTCAAACTCACCAATAGTATCAGGAGAATTCTGGTCTCTCAGAATTAGCATTAAGGATATTTGCCTCATGGTTGCATGTCTTAAGTTGGAATTTAGGTAAGTTTTAAAAGCTGGAGACTTTTCTGAGATAGAAACAATAACATTTTCAAGTCCACGGTTAAACGGTGGTCACTACACATCATGTTCCAGGTTGGCTGAACTAGTGTAAACAGCGTCAGTATCACCTCTGTATTCTAAGTCATGCTAATTGTGTTGTGCCATTGAATGTTCATTTCTGAGTTCAGTATTCTCTTTGCTTTCCTTTGCTTTTAGAATGCACATGTACAAATTGTCAAAATCTTTCTCATTCTGTTATTCATTCTATTTCATTATTAAGTCTATTGGAAACAAAAATATGCCATTGTTACTGTGATCAAAACAACTGGTTCCACATCTTGATAGTTACATCAGTCTTTCATGTAGGTGGAGATGGAGGCTGAGTGAGTGGGTAAACCTATGCAAGGAGAAATGTGTATGTGCATGTAATCAGATGCACATCTCACAACCAACAAATAAAAAAACCACATCTAAAAGAGAAAGAAAAGAAATGACACATATCTTGGTCATTGCTAAGAATACGGAACTTTACCTATTTCTGCTGACTGCATTGCTTAAACTCTCTGCGAGAAAGCTCTGCCCCCAAGAATTGCTCAATACCCAGCACAGAGGACATTGTAATGGAAAAACCCACCACATCGACCCCTGCTGAGGGGGTTGAGTCTAGCAGCAAAAAATGATAGTATTGATAGTCAATATCTCCATATCATCCTCATATAGTCATTGCTTCCTTTGTTAGATAACAAACAAGGCAAATTTCTGGATACACCTCTGAAGTTCTAGAAGGCTTTTCAGGGTGATGCAAGGTTGAAAACAAATGCACAGTTGGCAATCAAGGAGAATGGAAAAACAAGAACGAAATGAATGAATGAACTTGACTGAATGCTGTCTGTAGTCAGGAAGGAAAAGCAATTCATATGAGGTTTAATTTCATGCCAGCTTCTATGTCAAGTTCCTTTCATTCATTTCACATAACCTTCACTACACCAGGAAACGAGGCACGGAGAGGTTGAGCACCTCTCTGACGTCATATAGCCAATAAGTGGATCGTCCGATCTGCTGACTTCTTCACTTAGATCCAACTGCCCACCCATAGTTTAGGGTTGGCATTTGTGTAGTCGATTTCATGCAGTACCTGACAGTAACACGACAGATGTAATGTTCTCGGGTCACAACAAAAAGTCAATGAAGTTTCCTTCTGGTTCTATCTACTAGGAAGTTATCATTGAGTGTCAGTGTTTACCCATCAGAGACATCAGTGAGTAGTAGGAAAATTTCACCTGTTGCATAAAGCAACAGATGAAAATGGTCAAACTGGGAAGAGTGGTTTCTTTGTGTTCCGTTAGAAGGTCAGAAGTGCCAGCATGTCCTTAGTGAGCTCTGCCATTTGAATGTCTTTCAGTAACACCGGCAGGTCATTGTATTTCAACGATTACTTCTTTCTAAGTAGTGCGTGGTACAGTCGTTGAAATACCCTTATTAATTCCAGGCAAGTTTACCATTATTTCGGAGTTTTTCCTTGTTCTATTGGATATTCCCTAATTAAGAATACCAATATGCAGTTTACATATAGCTTTTGATATTTACTCCATAGCATAACTTACTGTGAATAGTATATTTTCAGCTAGATCCTCCTCCATGTCTATCATGTAAAACAAACAAACAAAAAATCCTAAGAGGAAAAATATGCCTGGCAATGTGATTATTTTCATTAACAGTGGGCCTCTCTGCTTCTGTGTGATTGAGATGCAGTCCGTTTCTGTTGCACTTCTCATTTACTTCCAGGAAACAGTCCCAGTTGTCTAAAGAGTCAACACCTTCTGACAGGCACCATCTGGTCAGCCATTCATTAACTCCCACGATGCTGCCTGTGAATTTGCCTCTCTCCCTGTGACCAGTGACACTGTTGAGAGCTGTTGTGGCTTAAAGCAATATTGCTTCCTTATCTGGATCATCCAGGCATCACCAACCATGAGTCCTACAGGCAATGTCCTACCTGGCATGTGGTTTTGTTATATCACTAAATGTAATACTTAATAACATTTTGGAAATTTAAAGTTGATTACAAATAGCAAAAGAATTAAAGTTTTGAAGAGCGAGTAGGTCATCAACGATGAAGGAATTTTTGTTTGCTTTGAGGATGGAAAACAATGTAGAAAATTCTTCTTTGGGAGTACATTTTTTTTTAATTAATTAATTTTATTTTTGGCTGTGTTGGGTCTTCGTTTCTGTGCAAGGGCTTTCTCTAGTTGCGGTGAGCGGGGTCCACTCTTCATCGCGGTACACAGGCCTCTCACTATCGTGGCCTCTCTTGTTGCGGAGCACAGGCTCCAGATTCGCCGGCTCGGTAATTGTGACTCACAGGCCTAGCTGCTCCGCGGCGCGTGGGATATTCCCGAACCAGGGCACGAACCCGTGTCCCCTGCACTGGCAGGCAGATTCTCAACCACTGCGCCACCAGGGAAGCCCCTGGGAGTACATTTTTTGAGAGGTGATTAACAAATAGAGAATCATGAGTTAGATTCATTTTCAGCTTACACTTAAAAATCCCTTCTTCTGCTTTCTTGCTGTTGTTTGTCACTTTTATTATTCAGTTTTTCTTGCTTTACATCCCTGTACTCAGAGGTCACGTGGACTAATAGAACGAAGAGAGAACGTGAAGACACTGCAAGAATTTAAGTAACAACTTGTTACTGAATGTTTCTTAATTCTGGTTTTATCATTTGCAAGTGGGACACAAGTCCCAAACCAGCTCTTCCAATCTCCCATAGTTTCTAAAGGGCACAGTTTCTATGAATATCAAGTAAATAAGCATGTGAAAAAAATAGATACTTTTCCACTAAGCATCTATTTTGAGGTACATAATATTACAGATGTTGGGGTACCAAAGTATAAGACAACTGGCTCACAAGGAGCTTGCAGTTCAGTTGGAGGGATGGACACAGAAACAAACAAAATGTGATAAACCATTAAGATTCCCCAAATCATCAAGGTCTGAGGAGCCCTGATAATATGAGAGGAATCCCACGGAGCGGGAGGGGGTCTTCTGGGCAGAGGGGACAGCATGTGGAAGAACGGAGGTGAGATAATATGGTCCTTTTGAAACCTTTAAGTAATTAAGACAGAATAACAGTTTTGGCAGAAGACCTGTCAAGACCTGAGCTATAAGAAGGGTCTGGTTCATGAACAGCTATGTATGCCATGCACAGCCATTGGCTTCTACCCTGTGGACAACGGGAAGGTGTCTGGGAGTTTTAAACAGGGGCATGAGATGATTGGAAATGACGTGAATGACTGTCGAGGGATGTTTGAGAAATGATTAGAGGGGACTGAGCCCGGATGTCAGAAACCCAGAAAAGAGTCTAGTACTCACTAGAGATGCTGAGCAAGGAACTAGAAGAGTGACAGTGAAGGTAAAGAGGAGGGGAACCATCAGAGGAATCGAGTATGCAAGAGCAAGCCTCGTGGTCATGGTAATTAAATTAATCCAGAAGATCCAGTGTCAGATAAATGTTCCCTCGTGTCTCAGGCTCATGTTTTTTGAATTCATTTTTTTCCCCTTCTAGTTTTCATATAGGGAAGATTTTCTTATTTATTTTGTAAGAGTTGTTTGATCCATCACGAGTCTTGGAAGGATTCTTCTGAAATCTTCAGGGCCAGGAACATTGCCAAGAACATCACATTTATAGAGTAATTCTCCTCCCAAACTTTGAGCTCTATGAGAGGTAGGAACTAGGTTCTCTTATCCTTTGTTGTATCCTGAGCACAGTGTCTGCCATGTCATAGATGCTCAATAACTTCTTATTGAATGCATCAATGATCAATTCTGTAGTGCCACACAAACAAGATGTTCTGATAATCATAATAGTAGGAAACATTTGTAGAGTTCTTCCCTCCCACCTTTTTTTTTTTTTTTTAAATTTGGTTGCGCTGGGTCTTAGTTGTGGCTTGTGGGCTCCTTAGTTGCGGCTCGCCAGCTCCTTTGTTGTGGCATGCGAACCCTTAGTTACAGCATGTGGGATCTACTTCCCTGACCAGGGATTGAACCTGGGCCCCCTGCATTGGGAGCACAGAGTCTTAACCACTGTGCCACCAGGGAAGTCCCTAGAGTTCTTCTAAGTGCCATGCACTGGGATAAATGTTCTTTGTGTGCATTATCTGATTCAATCCTTATAGCAACACTTTGTGGGTGTTGTTCTTCTTCCCATTATGCAGATGAGGGACATGAACCTTAGAAGTAACACAGCTGGTGAGTGACAAAGCCTTGGCTCTAATCCTGGGTTGTTTAAAGGCAAAACCCCGTGCTCTAAACCACTATGCTGGATTTAATGACCCCTTGAATGATGTGAATTCTGAAAATGACAATTTAAATAAGTTAATCCTTTCTTTCCTCCTTCCATTTCTATGTCTTTCATCCCTGGATTGTTCATATCATTTCTCAATACATATGCCTAGGTTTTACAGGCATGGATGCTGTCTTCCCTTCCCTCTCCCATGCCTTCTCTCCTTCCACTTTAAATGATGACATGTAGTCAAGGTATTGAAGCAAATGGGCTGAGTGGTTAGATATATGGGTCTCCATCCCAGTGAAGTGACGATCTTACACATTTTCCTCTCTAGCCTCTCTCGTGTGGTGTCTGAGTCTTCATAGATGCCTCCACTTCATCTCACTAGCTCCCCGTATTTAATTCCCCCTCCACCATCCCTACAGGTTGATGGCTAAGGTGGGGGTATATGTAGCACTTGTATTGTA
>NW_006770014.1:590519-608496 GCF_000442215.2 Lipotes vexillifer
GAAAGTCAGATAACAATAGATACTAGTAGTGATAAGAATAGCCAGCAAGGAAGGTCAGCTCCTTGAGGGGAGGGACGAGGTGTTATTTACCTTCTCTGTACATCACCTAGTTCACTCCCTGGCATGTAGAGGCACTTGATAAACATTTGCTGATATACCTAAGTGTGTATATATGTATGTGAGCCATCTTACAAGAAAACTCACTGCTCTCTTTTATTTTCTGTGCAATGTAATCAACTCTCTTCTTTATACATATATTCTTAACACAGTATTGAACATCAATATGTTCAACACAGATCAATGAGCATTTTTTCCTTTCTCCTTTTGTGGTCTGTCTCCTTCCTAATGAATTTATTCATTATAAACAGGGTACCATTACAAAAACAAACCTTTTACAACTAGCAATGCAGATATGGAGGTTTACTCCCCTTTTTGGTCTCAAGATGAATAGCTGTACATATCATGTAGCTTCCTTGGTAAGCCATCTTTTCCTTTCAATGTGTCTCTTTCCTTCTTTTAAAGGCTAATAATGCAATATACATGATTTTAATTGCAGAATTTGGTAATGTACTCCAATTTTACAAATACTGTGGCGAGTCTTAAACAAAAAGAAAAACGTTTGACAATAACTTGCACTCTGCATTCAAGAATGTCTCTTATTTGTGATATCAATTCCCCTTGTGCTTTGGACTTTGTTTTTTTCCATTTCACCTCCAAAATTACATTGAAAACATCTGCTAAGGACTTATTTAAACAGCTAGTTAATGCTTTATAAAGCTCAGAGGTGCACCCATCTGTTCCGGGAGCATTCTCTTTTCTCAACAGCTATATCATATTTTCTACCTGTCTGACAGCTGGTTTTGTCTCAAAACTCTTAATTTCTCTCTATCAGTAGTATACACCTTACATTAAAGTTTATAACTGAATTTTCCTCATCTTGCTTTGCTCTGAACAATCAAGTTGTTTCCTTCTTTTTCTTACGTCTTACTTAAATCTTTCAACGTTGTTTTAGTTTTTAGAGCTAAGACGTCCCTCCTTCAATCTTTGTAACCAAATCGAAGGCAGAATGTAGTTCTGATGGATTTCATCTCCAGCATCCTGGTCCTTGCCCCACACCACCATGCTGCCCCCACAGCCCACCCTCAGGTACAGGACCCGACGCAAAGCCCTTTGGTTCACATCTGCTCCACAGCGATCATTGACACATCCTTACTAGGGAATGCGGGCCCATCCCAATATCACCCTCCATCATACCTCCTTGTTTCAGCTTTCTCAGGGGTGACGCAGGAACCAATGCTCTGTGTCGCCTGACGGAGGGAAACCCATTTCCAGATCTTTCGATGGTCCCTTGGAAGCCCCACCCCCACCCCGTCTAGGCTGAGAGGACAGAGGAAGCTCTCTCTTCCCCTCCACCCCTTTCAGGTGGGCAGACTCAAGGCAACCACCTTCTCCACTGAGTCTCTTAACTATTTCTCTCTCTCTCCCCTTTGTCCATCCTTTTTATATTTTCAAAATAAGTGACGGGGCTAAGGAGGTACAGTACCAATTCTCAGAAATTTATTTTGTAAACTCTGGGTGTGGGGAGCTGTTTCATATTCTTTAGGGTATCTGATATCTAAAGGGTATCAACACCTCGCTTGAATAGAGATATGAAGAGTCCTGATTTAACTTCCAGTTACACTCTCCTCATTGCATTATTTTGTTATAGTGGCAGCAATTCAGATGCAGTAATTTGTGTTCTGCCCTTATTACAGAACATCAGATGGCATCTTGCAGCTATTTAGCCCTTACATACTCAAAGATGAATTTACCCCATTGGCTTTTTTTTTTTTTTCCAACACTCAAGCAGGGCTAACAATCCTCTCATTCTAGACCACAGTTTTTCTGCCCAGAGCCTCCATATTGCCTTCCCAGGCTGCTCTGAGCTGCTTCCCAGGACTTCAGAATGCTCTGTGCTCTGTATGCCCCTTGGTATTTTTTCCTAATCATGAAAAAGTTGTTGCTATTATTATTGTCATAATTGTTGTTTTCATATGTGAGGAACCTAAGATTTAAATTCCCATTTCCACCATTTATTTTTTCTGACATAAGAATACTAATTTCTTCAACCTTCTCTATACATGTCCTCTTCTATTTTTCTCCTGATTTCCACGAATATCCTCTAAGAGGCAGCTACACTCTTGGTCTTCTTTCTTTTGCCTCATCAAGTAGAGAGGATGTTGGAAGGAAGAGGTACATCACACATTGCATACTGACTTAACCCTTAGAGAAGTTTATTTGGGACTGAAATTGGGGAGTTAAGAAAAGGCTTATCTGACTCAGATTTGCCATAGAACGCTTGTTATATCCCTTGGTGTTTGATTCCTTCTCAAAATAGAGTTCCTGTGTCTCAGAAACCAAGCATAGTTTTCCATTTGGTCCTCAACCAAAGAAAATACTGTCAGTTCCAGGGAGTCAAATACAAGATTGTCTGTGCCAATCCATTAAAAAAAAAAGTATTCAACTGCTATTATTAGTAGATGGCAGTTTCTAAGGGCAAATTCAAAGAATGAAAAAAAAAATGCGTGCGGTTACTTGGCGTTGATGTAGTCATGGTTATTTTTGTTTATCAAGGGAGGAACAAAACAAGACTGCTTCTTTTATGTTCTATGCACACACGATGGGAGCCATATTTCTCTGTAAACAAGTGTGCCGAGAAAGCTAGGTGAAAAGCAAGGGCTAGCAATAGACCTGGACAGTTATCCCGTTGCTCTTCCTGTGCTCATGAGATTCTGGGTCCGTGGACTGGGAATTTTGTAGTTGTTTGGGCATCTGATGATCCATGGAATTTTAGGCAGGTGTTTCTTTGTGGCCCAGTTATTCCAGCTGTGCAGTGAGTGGCAACAATAGGAGTACTGGGTAGTTGATTAGCGAAATGGAGTCATTGTTGAGCAAGGTATCTGCAGGAAAAACTACAAGGAAACTTAACTACTAGAAGTGAAGCAAGTCTATTTTTTATTTTTTAAGAGGAGGCCCAAGGACAGCGTACTGTGGAGAAGGAAGTCCTGGTTATGTTGACCATCCTCGGTTTCCCTTGGAGCCTTTTGTTCTTCTGGTTTTCAGAAACTCTGAGACTTGTTTTAATTCTTCCTCTTCGTTAAAGCACCAGTGGAGGGCAATGTCCTCTGAGGGTTAGCCAATACCAACACTAGATAACCCTCTAAACAGCATTAAAGTTTTATTGTGTGCTCTTGCAGATATGAGAGCAAATAAAGGAATTTCTAGTGATAGAACAGCAGTTACAAGGGGAAGGGGGCTTTCCAACGCTCTCAAACTCATAATTGATCACTTACACCATCTACTATTAAGGCCAGTCTTGGGTCTAAGAATATATTGAAAGATGGTGATGATTTCACCGGCAAGCACTGGCAAACTCTGGAATATTCTTGTCAGAATTAAAAGCAGAGTTTCTAATTTGCTTCATGGGTTCGTGGGTCGTCCTGGTTGGAACTTTTCTTGGAGATCCTTTGGACTTTTACTTGATGTCCTGTTTCTCTGGCAAGGCATGATATACGTTTCCTTACTGCTTTCTGAAGCTCTGGAGCATCTGGAAAGGTTTCCTCTCCTTCTCATCAGTTCCTTGGATGGCGCTTAGTAGCAGTACCAGGGCATTTGTTTTCCTGCAGAGCCGATGGGGGTAGACAAGAGCAAAACGAACTTTCCCACGTTTTTCAGTGAGAGTCAAGTCTTTCCATCCTACTTACTCCTTGCACTTTAAGCCATTGTTTCTCATAAGAGATTTTTATAATATCAAAAGCAAGGCACAACACCGAATTTTGTTATGCATAAAGAATAGGTACTACAGGATTACTCCTCACTTTGAGAATCATGAAGGTGTTTTTCTGTGAGATAATGCGGATAGTCTCCTGCCTATGTAATGGCTTTGCTTCATCTTCTCTATCTGGACAAATAGCCACCTTCCCTGCTAAGCTGCACAACCCAGAGCGATCACCTTCTAACATCCCTTCCTCCCACTATCAGATACCTACCACCTAGTCATGGACCAGTTTGTGTTAAGTTTGTGTTACAGTTTTTACCATTTTACATTGTATTGGATACGCATTGTAACTTCCTGACACTTCTGCAGGGTTTTATTCTTCTGATCAAACTGAAAGTCTGACAACTGTGATGTTTCAGTTCCCTACTTGGCTCTAAGTCTTGGACCAGTCACATATACACGTACAGGTTCCCGAGTAATTTCTTTAGCATCCCTGACATTCTCCATCATGAACGTTAAAAAAGCAAAACACAGTTGCTGAAAGGGAGGATATGGGATGAACCCAGCACACCAGCACTGAAGACATGCTTACAAGTACCCAACGTGGACATGATTCATGGTTGGATTATAACATGGCCCCATGATAGCCATCATTTGGTGACCTGAAATGGAATAACTGCAAACAGTAGCATAGAAAGAAACACTTTAAGCACACCTAGAGCATACTTTAAGGACACCATACACCATCAACTGTATGGTGATGGATGGAAACTACATTTTTGGTGGTGAGCACGCTGTAGTGTATACCGAGGTAGAAATACAATGTTGTACATGTGAAATTTATATAATGTTATAAACCGACATTATCTCAATAAAAACAAAATGAAAACAAGCTCATAAAGAAAACCCAAATAAATAACTTATACTTGATCAAATCCTATCAAATTTACATGTGTACAATGTGGAAATAAAAGTCAGTTATGCATTATTGTTTAACCCCACATATAAAGGCAAAGTCATTAGTGTGATAAGGAAAATTGTGTATTTATGTATCATCTGTTATCCATTGTCTGTGGAGGATAAGAAATCCATATTGCCCTCTATCATTCTCAGTTCACTATTTGGTTCACTTAAATATATTCATAAGAGATTCTTATAATATACAATGCAAGGCAGGAAACTGGTGTTCATTGCACGTCAAGAATAGTGTTAGGCACTATGTTATATGATTTCAACTTTCATTTCATTTTTGCAAGCATGGCCTGAGAATAGATATTGTTACCTCTGTTGTTTTCAGAAGAGGAAAGCAAAACCCAGTGAGGTTAAATAATTTATCTATAGCCATGCTTGGAGAGTGCCAGGACCAGGGTTCAACGCCATGTCTGTAAACTCCAGAATCCATTATTTCCCATTGCTCCAACAAAAGCACTGGAGAAATCACAAATGTTTACATGCCAGACTTAATAAAGACATTTTTAAGGTACAAAATATTTTTTAATAGAAGCAATAATCTTCAATTAAAGAAAGAAATTGATGTGTTGATAATAGATTAATTTTCCAAGATCTGATGGCCATTAACTGGTTTAGTATTTATACCCTCTTCTTCCCTAACCGCCCCCCTTTGCCCCACTCAGGCTGTAGGAACCTCCCCAACTTTCTATTTGTGTTTGTCCCACTGAAACCCTTATCAACGCTGGGCCTGCTTCCCCCATGCCTTGTGGATTGGCTCTTAAACATAGAGCAGATTTCTTCTCTGAAGAAACTGAACAGGAGAGGTTCAGACTCAGAGAAACCAGGCATTATCATGGGTGAGGGTGAGGCAATGGATTGGAAGTGTGCCTAACGATGCCTAGGACACAGGGCTAGCTTCTCAGACACAGTACTCGGGAAGGTCCAGTGCTTGACTGAACACTCTGCTGCCGCCATCTTGAAGTTCTTAATAGTTTTATCTTTGAACTTGTGTTTTGTAAGTGAATTTCGATGGGATGGTGGAGCATGATTGTGAGCAGAGGAGATAGGTGCAATGTGCACGTCCATGGTTCTTTGCCGCCCCGTTCGAGAATAGTGTTTGCAACGTCTCATGAGCACAGAATTTCAATGGATCCAGATGTGTGGTAGTTGAGCAAGCCTCAAAATGGATTCAAGGTAAGTGTGTTAGTCTATAAGAGAGGACACTGAGGCACTGACAGACCCCAAGGGACCACGCTTTCTGTTTAAATCAGAACTAGGGCAATTGCATTCTAAGAAACATGGCCACCAAGGATCCCTACCCCACCCTTTCTTATTCCTCTTGCTTTCCTGTATTAGCCAAACCACCTACAATGAAGACGAAGATAAGAAGGAAAGGGAAAGATAGGGCAAGCCATAGTTCCTTTTCTTTCCAGCTCTAACTTAGCAGTAAGGTCACGGTAGAGAATGTTGGTAGAACCTATCAAGAAGTGAAAGGAAAACAACTGTATGTGTGTGTCCACCCATTGTTTTGGTAAGAATGAAATATACTTGCAAGTACATGCTGTGCAACAAAAATTAGGTAATTTTAGTGATTCTGCCTGAGTTAAATGTTCTTATAATTACATTTAAAATTGACATTGCATAATATAAAGATGAACAGTAAAATTCATGCAATAATGTAAAAATTTTAATTTTTTTTACTTAGAGCAACTTTAAGTAGCAACTAAAAGACACCATGACCAACTGAGAGAGAGACTGCAGAAGAGAGGGTAAAGCTTTCTATTTTACTAACTTTAATGGAATTTCCCCTGCTTTTGGAACAAAGGGCCCACATTTTCATTTTGCACTGGGCCCTGTAATTCATGTAGTTGGCCCTGGCAGAATGCTTGCCTCTCCCTGAGGGTCAGCAGTCAGGATTTACCCTGATGAGGGAGATTGGTGGATTCTACCCTGGAAGAAAAGAACTTCCATGAACTTAGGAGTTTACCAATATGCAGTGAACCTTCGCCCCATTCACTCTAAAGAGAAACCTACGAGGGTGTGGGACCTCCCACGTGCACTGGATTTCCCATCGGTTTTTGGCCTCACTCTGTGAATAGATAGCCAAGGACCTGCAAACATCATCACAAAATTTTCAGCCTTTTCATCATCCTGCTACTCTTCTCTGACTTAGAAGATGCCCTCCTTCCCAATTCACCACAGGTGTAGACCTAAGTAATTACAAATAGCAGATGCAATTTTAGTAATTGCATTTCTTGTCTGAAAGCGGTCTTCATAGAAAATATAACTTTAGGTGAGCTTCTCAAGAGTCGGTTTGCATCAAGAACAAAACCCTTGCAGATAGCTGGTGAGCTGTGATCAAGTGAAAAAGTCAGTCTAAACTCTACATTTAATGCAGTTGATGAAGTCATTAATACTAATTTTTGGAGAAATATGTTCATGCTGGGCATAAAGGAAAAGGATTTAAACAGGTAGCTGAGATATTTGGGGAAAAGCCCAATTGATTTTAAATTGCAATACAGAGTGAAGAACAGAATGTTGATACTAGCAGTGTCTGGCAGGCAGCTCAGTGGAATATTAGGTTTTGCTAGAATCAGGCTTCATACTAACCTGACGAGGCTCATTTCTGAAATTGGAAATCTGACAGGGATATGGGACGTAGTGTATGCGCGGTTATATCCTGAAGCTGTGGCCAAAGAATAGCTCTTGACCGTCCACTGTCCTTGGCTGTCTACAGGTGATTTCAGGGTGCGGTGGGGGGGTGGTATATGGGAAGAAAAGCAGGAAGATTTATGATCCGTTTAAGAGAAATGAGACGTATTTCTTACCTTTAAATAAGTTAAACAGAAACTTTTTGGGAGGAGGGGCATCTTCTAAGTCGAGTGATCCAATTGGCTCTTCTGCCTCTTGAATCTTATCTCCGTTGTACCCGCTGCTCTGAGTCTGTTCTGTGGGTCTATACAGAAAAATGTAACCCTCTTCCCCCTGATGGCCCTTCCCACTTTTGAAGGCAGCTACAGTGTGTTTTGTAAACATCTCTTTTGAGGATCAGACAGCCCTCTTTCCTTCAGGCTTTCGTCATCGCAAAATTTTCAGCCCTTTCATCATCCTGCTATCTTCTCTGACTTTGTTCACTTATCAAAAATTTATTGTGCACTAAGTATAGGCCAGGCATGCTTAGAGCTAAAGTACCAACATAAATAAGATATAGTTCCTTCCACGAACGAGTTCTGGGGCTAGTGGATGAGACAAATGAAAGAACTATATGCTGTGATAAGTGCTACAGTACAGATATGCATGGAAGATATGGGAGAATAATTTGCTTTTTTGTGCAGAAGCAAGTAATATGTTTCAGGAAGGGTTTGACTGCTGCAGAGCAGAGAGGACCTCTCATATCTTAGAATTAAAAAAATCTCATCCGTAACTCTATTTATGGGCCCCTTTTCATACCTAATGTTATTTATTTATGACTTCTTTTTTGATCTCTTTTTCTTTACTATACTCATCAACAATTATCTATTTTATTGGTTCTTTTTTTGTTTACATCTGCTTTTATTCTTATCAGTTTTTTCTACTTTTAAAAAGTGAGTTTTCTATTGTTTCTAGCTTTTTGAGTTCATTAATTTTCAGCTTTCTTGAGCTCTAGTACATTCTTTTAGGTCAACACATTTCCTTTGGGTACTGCGTTAGCCACACTTCATAGGTTTTGGTGTAGGAGGTGGTTTTGTGGTTGCTCAGTTATGACCAATTTGTAAAGTTAGGTTTATCTAACCCCAAAGTTCTCCCAATGACTCTGTTCAGATCCTGTCATGCAAAAGCCCTGCACAGAGTCTGAGGTCCCTGCTAAGAGGAACTTGGAATGGTCACGCCTGCAGAGGGTCACTCCCCTTGCAGCATCCCTTTGCCCTCCACAGCCATTTTGAAAGAACAGCAAAATCCCCCCCTAATTAGGGCAGACAATGAGGGGAGCTGGCAAATGGGTGTGTTTATGTTAACTGTGTTGCCGACATGAGGAAATGAGTTCTGGAGAAAGACCCCTTGCCAGAACAACTAGTTAAAACAGGAGTATGACACGCGGCTGGGGGCTGGGCGTGTGGAAATCCACTGTCCTCATTCAGAGCAGGCAAGTTCAGTGTGAGCACAGGTGAGCCTCATAAAGCTTTGTTTCACGTGGATGCCTGCTGGGCTGGCGGTTAAGAAAATGTTCTAGCCCATCTGTTACTCCATTCCCCTTCCTTCTTTTTTTTGCGGTATGCGGGCCTCTCACTGCTGTGGCCTCTCCCGTTGCGGAGCACAGGCTCCGGACGCGCAGGCTCACCGGCCACGGCTCACGGACCCAGCCGCTCCGCGGCATGTGGGATTTTCCCGGACCGGGGCACGAGCCCGCGTCCCTTGCATCGGCAGGCGGACTGTCAGCCACTGCGCCACCAGGGAAGCCCACCTTTCTTTCTTAAAATAGCCTTTTCTTATCAACCTTCCTTCAGGACACAGTGGTTTCATGCTCTCCTCATCCTCTTCCCTATACAAATTTGCCCTTAAGAAAAGATCTGGAAAATCCAAGATATAAATAATAACTTAATATACTGCTGACTGAGACTGACATTCATTCTAAAGGGAAACAAAACCTTAAGTTAGAGGAAATCAGTGTGTATTTGTAGACTTTTCATCAGTGGAATAAGGGACGACTTGGAGGCAGTTGGAGATGCAGGCTCTCGGGAGGATGGGGGCTTGGCTAGTGACTTAAATGAGCAAAGAGGACTGGGTGTATGTAAAGCATTGGTTCTCAACCAGGGAATATTCACCCCCCCCCCAGGGGATATTTGGTAACGTCTGGGGACATTTTTGGTTGTCCTAACTGGGGTGAAAGTTACCACTGGCATCTAGTGAGTAGAGGCTAGGGATGCTGGGCAGTCCCCCACAGCTAGGAATTATCTGACCCCAAATGCCAAGAGTTCCAGGGTTGAGGAACCTTGGTGTAGACTGACATAGACTTGATAGTGACACTGGCCCCCATGTTGGAGAGACAGCAGGAGAGCTTCAGTGTGCCAGTTGGAGACCAACCACCTTCCCTGAGTAAAGGAATTTCACCTACTTAGCAATCAAGAGTACTGTCCTACGACCCATTACAGACTGATCTGACTTCTTTGGAGAATTCTGAAATCCAGATTTTTACATGAACATTTAAAAATACCAGCAATGAATCCAAATCAACAAAGTTGAGAGAGCCACAAAAAAGATGAACATGAGCTGCACTTGGCTTCTGGGTGGCTACCTACAAGCTCTGACTCAGACAGTTTTGTCCCAGGAAGTATAGTGCAGGTTGTAAATCCAGGGCTTCAAGGTACCAGGGGAAGGTTCTGGCCATCAGTCCTTCTGTCTGCAAAGACCACAACTGTCCTACTGAGGCAGGAGCCAAGGAGAGGTCTGTTTCAGCTCTGTGAGAAAAAAAAAAAAAAAAAGTATTGGTGCTCTTAGATTGCTCTAGCACTATTTAACATAGTTTTCCAAAGCAATTTTACCTTTTCCTCTGTAAAGGTCTCTTGGGCTCAATATGTACATTTCAGATTCTGGACTTCTACTAATTCAAATATCTAACTGACAGAGTTGTCAAAAAGATTAAATAAGATATAAGAAAGTTCATAGTGTAGGGTTGTCTGGCACTAAAAGAAATGTTAGCTGACCCTAAATACAAAGATAATTCTTCACTATTTGAAAGGGACTATAGATATATTTTTTAACTGGATAGAATTAGTGACCAGCTCCTGGGATAATGAGCTGAGTTCACCCGCTTGGATTTGGGGGGCAAACACATGTTCTTTGTGTCTGGGAGGTATGCTTGAGATTTCCTTTGTCTCTCCCTGCTTTGGGGAAAAGCAAATTTGGCATATGGCCTTTGAATGACTGCCTCTCCCCTACTTTTTTTTTTTTTTTTTTTTTTTAGTATGGAAGCTTTGTAAATTCGCCCTTTTATAAACAAGCACCATCTTCATACCTGCTGAAACCGAATTCTTGTCCAGAGGCTAGGAAATGAACAAAGGGGGCAGTAATACCAACTGCACGCAGACAGCTCAGCCCACGCAGGTACACAGGCACGGCTGCACCAACAAGGGAGGGAGGCCCTTTGTGAAGAACCCTTTTTAGTGTGACTCTTTCACCTCCCCCAGCCCAGCCTGAGCCATGAGAAGAAGAGTGTTGTCAATGAGACAGAGGCCAATTTTACCCATCTTACACAATCGTGCGTTACAGACTTTCCAAGAAGACGCCATTCAGGGTGAATCACCAAATTCAGGATGAAAAGGTTTTGATTTGCAAAAGCACTCAAGCATTTCTCTTTAGAGCTGGAGATGGCAGGGAAGGAACCGACGTGCACACAGCTGCTTCACCTTTGGGCCAGGTGCACTGGCAAGCACTCCCTGGTGGAGCAGGGCGAATGCACCCAGCATTCACAGGCGCCTTTGTCACACGCTGGGTGCCGGGAGCCATGAATGCCTTATTTAAGACAGAAAAGAATGAGAAGGTGCTGGTGACTGTGGGGTATTGAAACGTGTGGAACTGAGTCAAAGTATGAACTGCGGGTTAACATCAACCGAAATTAATGTTTAAATTTTCAGGTTCTCAATTCGATTTCATCAACACAGGCAAGAGGTGATGAGAAAGAATGCTAGATTGAGGATTGTATCATTTTGGATGATTTCAGCTACTGATGACAGAAAATTTATCTCAAGTGACTTAAACCCTTGTTACTCATAGCTTGGGCTCAGGACCGCCAGGATCACCA
This sequence comes from Lipotes vexillifer, assembly GCF_000442215.2. Classification (NCBI taxonomy): domain Eukaryota; kingdom Metazoa; phylum Chordata; class Mammalia; order Artiodactyla; family Lipotidae; genus Lipotes; species Lipotes vexillifer. Next base: position 602,006 of record NW_006770014.1, read on the forward strand.
TCACCATCACCTGGGGGCTCGATGGAATTGCAGAATCCACAGCCCCAACCCAGACCTGAATCAGAATCTGCACTTTTACAGGACACACAGGTTATTTGCAGGCACATTATGGTTGGAGAAGCCCAGCCTTAAACAAGAGCTCTGTTGTTTTTTTTTTTAAATCTCAGAGACCAAGTCGACTAGAGGTAGGCAGTTCCAGGGTTGGTTAATTCAGCAACCCAACAATGTCATGAAGGGCCTGCGTGTTCTTTATTTTTCTGCTCTGCTCTGCTAAGTGTGTTTACTTTTATACACTGATTTATCTTCCTGTGGTCACAGATGGCTGCAGAAGCTCCAGGCATCACCTTGAGCAGCTGAGTGAAGGGGTAGGAAAAAGGAAGCTTCCTCTTACCTATGCCTTTTTAACAGCAAAGAAACAGTTTCCAGGAGCCACTTCGTACATTTCCTTTCACATTATACGTCTCATATCTGATTGTCCAGAATTTCAATCACTTGCCCATTCCTAAACCAATAACTGGCAAAAGGATTAGGCTCCTACCTGGTCCCAGAGGTTAAATGTTCATTGAACAATGAACATTTAACCTCTGGGACCAGGTAGGATCCTGGTCTTCTTTGATGCACATGGTGATTAATATATGAACAAAATGGGTTTCTGTAACTTGGAAGAAATAAGAGTGGGTAGGAGAGACAGCAGGTGGGAAAAGCAATAGTGTGTGCTGCAAGGATTTTTTAAAGGCTGCTCACGTATATTTTGGGACATTAGGAATTTCCTCATGAGTGTTTGTTTGAGAGAGAAAAATGAACCCTCCGTGAGGGGTCCCTCTATGACTGAGCCAAGAGATGCTGTCCGAGTGACATGTATAGCCTTGGATAGTTGGTGCTACAGAAAGTTCTTAATAATAGAATAATGCAATTATAAGTTTTAAAACTAGACAGCTAGAAGGGATGTTTTAGATTACTTAGTGTCATGCCTGTACACTCCATAAATGAGCAAAAAGTCTAAATGATCTGTACATTGATCAGTTATGTGCTCCCATCTTGATGAAGGTAGTTCATGCTTTCAGTTTGACATCTGGACTTTAAAGAAGTATATAATTTTACCTTTCTGGGGAACATGAATGATTATGTAGAATGAATCGCCTAGAGGCCATTTTAAGACCATCTAAGAGAAATAGGATTCAGGTAAGCATGTTGGAGGATCCCAGATGCCATGAAACCATGAGACCCCAAAGAGCGGGGTCTGTCTGATGCAATGTGTAGGCACTTGGCAAGTGTTTGTAAAACAATTATCAGTGGGTAAATGAATTAAATGTAATTGTATCTTTCTCTAAAGAAAATTTTCATGTGACCTACATTCACCATTAGCATTCTTATTTGCTATACATTGTTTTTACTGGATGGATTCCTGGGCATCCAGGATACTTTCTCTTTCATACTCTTATTTCTGAGGGTCTGAAAGAGAAATGCAAATACAACATTAGGCTCCATTAATAAATGAGATGAGAAAGCTGAAGTTCAGAGAAGTTAATTAGCCTAAGGACAGCCACTTACCTGTGGAGTTGGGATTTGAACTCAAGACCACCTGACTGAGCCTTTAACACCATGATAGTAGTTAATCTATCTAAGCATTGATTGTATGCTAGGCATTGTTCTAACGTGTTATCCATGTAATCCTTGCAAAAAGCCAATGAGGTGGGAAATGTTTATTATTCCACTTTACAGGTAAGGAAACTGAAGCTTAGAGAGGCTGAGTAACCTACCTGTATCCACACAGCAATCCCTGTTAAGCCTGGATGTGAATTTACGTCTGTCTGACCCTAGAGCTCCATGCCCCACTGTCATGTTATTGCTTACAGATGGTGGAGCCCAATATTGTATCCTATGTTGCTCAAGAGAGCAGAATTCAGATTTAGAAAACCTTTTAAGAATTGGTCTGTGCCCACAATAGACTTGTCTGCCTCAGCTACACGTGAGCTGGTGAAAGGTAACAAACATTGTCAAGGAGGCATAGCTGAATTTACTACATGTAATTAGAGGTAGGATTGGGTTATTTCTAAAGTCTTTTTCAAGAATGTGGTTCTATAAATAGTCTAAATCTTTTTTTAGGCACTTTTATTTTCAGTACTGGGCCATTCACTTAATCAGAAGTGTATACTTTGCAAGGGAAAGAAATAGGTAGAAAAAGGAGACTCTTATTTTCATCTTCTTGTCCTTTGCTCTCCCACATGCCTACCCCACCTCTAGCTCTTACACTCAAACCCCTACACTTGCAAATTTACTGTAGATGACATTCTTTTCCGCATCTGGTAAAGCAGTTTCCACACTTTCCCTCTTAAGTAAGAATTGAACAGTGTTTAGATATATTTACCATCCCTCCCCGAAACACCAACATCTGATTATCTAAAAGCACGTGTCTTAAAGTTGTGAGCAAGTAGTCAAAGATTCCATCGATGCAAAGCTTAGATAACATTTCAATGCAGAAAGTATTTGCTTAATTTCTGTGAGATTTCTTGAGAAATGGATACAAATTTAATGTTTGCTCAGATAAACATTTTCAAATGTCTCAATCTAGTTTGGCTCCATTCTGGGGAATGATGCTTCAGTAACTTGAAACTTTACTAAGTGAAGTCATCCTGTCTTTGAAACAGTGGGCTTGAGCTCAGAGGGCAAGCTTCTCAGGCTAATACTAGGCACTTTCTTTTTTCTCTCTCTGTCTCTCTTCCCTTTTTTCTTTGTCCTGCACTCTCCTTCCTTCCGTTGTCTATCTTTTCACTTTGAAAACCATTGATTTCAAAAATGCATCTGTAGCTGTTACTTTTGCATGCATCTGATTTTATGGGTTTGTGGAGCTCCTGAAGTTAAATTAATTTTAAATGGATTTTAATTACTAATGCTTTGGGCCATTGCCTTTAGCAAAGTCAACAAAACAATCAGGGTTACCTTAGTTTGTCTCTTTGAGGAATGTATTCACCTGTTTGGGTGAATACTTACTAAACAGAGCAGTTTTCTAACTAGAAACATAAATAAAATAAAGCTACTGCTATATTTGAAAGTCTGAATTTATTTCTTTTCAAAAACAGCCACCTTTGATTTAAAAAATAGGATTTTAAATGAGCACAAAGGGATTTCTGTTTGTCAATAATACCTCATTATTTTTCAGAGGTGGAGAGGGGTCCTAGTCGTAATATTATGCTATGTAAATGCTGAAGCAGAGGCTAAATTATGACCTGAAGGTTTGAATTCTGTTCTTAGCCCCACACAGAGTGCTTTGTATGTAACAGTAGAGAAAATGGGTTCCTTCTCAATACAGTGTCCCCTTGTAAATTAAGGGTAATCAACTCCTAGTTGAAAAGTGAAGGGATAATGAGATAATGTTCAAAATGGCTTTTAAGTGTCTACCTATAGAGGTTGAAGGTGAAAAAAGAACATTGTGATGTCTGTGAATACCCCCTCCCAGGAGGGAAGGCTACTCATGTTGTTTCCAGTGGAATGTTCTGTTCAATCAGGGGCCGTCACTTGAGTAGTTTGATAAATAATAAGCTTAGATTGACTGCAGATAAAAATGGGAAAGGTTGATTAAGTCATTTAGTTCCTTGACAATTTTGCAAACCAAGCAATTTCTGTAAGAATCAGACTTAGACTGTGTAGTACACCGTCCAATCAAACCACCAAGGTTCTGGGTTCCACCTACCGCACCTTCCCCCAGAAAAGATCGCAAGATTTCTACTATTTTCTCTGAAAATTGTTATCAAATTTCCCTCATCTAAATGTATGCTACTATTATTAATGATTCCCAAGTGGTCTCTAAAACCTCTTTTATCCTTCTTAGTTGAAAACATGCTAAAATACACCCAGGTAATAGAAACACCCATGGTTGTCAGCTGGTTAATTCATTAATCAGTTAAATTCATTGTGTAACTTGACAGATATAAGAATCTTTCTAAGCAGAATATTAAAACTCTATCTTAATGTCCAAATACATGAATATAAAAGATAATTAGAAAGGAAACAGTGATTTAAATAAAAACTCCAAATATAAACTTCCTGGGACAAGTTCAGGAAGAGGAAAGGAATATTTTTCCCTCGAGTTTCTCTCTAGAATTGACTTCCCACTCCTATTTAAAGCAGCCCCCAATAATCCTATTTAAATCACACAGTATATCTAAATGTGCAGAGAAATAAATATACAAGCAATTATTTATTAATAGCGACAATATATTATGAGTGTTTAATGTTTTACAGTTTCTAGAGTGTTTAAACTCGCTCTTTTTAGTAATATCTGCTTATTTCCATCCAGGTTTAAAAAATGATCTGTGTAATTGTTACACCTTTATAATAGGACTCATCTTTCATTCATGTAATACTTGTTTGATTTGTGTGTATTTGAAATTTAAAAAGTAGATGACGTTTAAGGGCACCCATGAAGTTCAGATTCCAGGGTTTTGCATAAACACTGCCGTAGGCACGCACATGGACACATACACACACGTACATCCACTCTGCTTCTTTATCTTTGTCTTGGCTGGCATTCCTGGTCAGAAATTACTTTTCTCTCAAATCCCCCTTGATAACTCAGATTATATGTGATTGCTTTCAATCGTTGCCCACCATTTAAGGAGTTTTCTTTTTCCTTCTTTTTTTAAAAAAATATTTATTCATTTGGCTGTGCTGGGTCTTCCTTGCAGCATGTGGGATCTTTTGCCGCGGCAGTCGTTGCGGCATGCAAGCTCTTCGTTGCGGCACACAGGCTTCTCTCTAGTTGTGGCGTGAGGGCTCCAGAGCACATGGGCTCTGTAGTTTGTGGCATGCGGGCCCTCTCGTTGAGGCCTGTGGGCTCAGTAGTTGTGGCACGCAGGCTTAGTTGCCCCGCCGCACGTGGGATCTTAGTTCTGCAACCAGGGATCTAACCCACGTCCCCTGCATTGGAAGGAGGTTCCTTTACCACTGGACCACCAGGGAAGTCCCAAGGAATTTTCTTTAAAGGCCAAGAGGCTAGATAGAAAAATAGATGAATCAGAGAAAGGAAAAAAAAATCTTTGAAGAAAACATACTTGGGTAAAAGAGGGAAAAGCAAATGACATCTCTTTTAGTTATATGGGTGTTTCCAAAACTTGTGCTTTTCTCCACTATGTATAATTTAAGCTCCATATGAATTCTCAGTACTTTGGAATAGATTTTGGAGTAAATTTTCTTGTTCTGATTCACCTTAAATATAGATCACTATTTGAAAAAATAATAAGTGATAACTTATTTTTTCAAGTAAACAGGGACAGAGGAATTGACCATAGGGAACCTCAAAAAAGAAGCAGGGGAGAGGGGAATTTGCAGGGTGAAATGAAAGTGTTTGATAGGAACAAAAACATAAGCTTGCGATGACTAAATCACAGAACTTGAGTGATGAAGAGAACCTCAGCTCATCTTTAATTTCTTTGTCTCTGTGTCTTGGGTAGTTACATGCAGGAGCCTCCAATGAAAACGTCTTCACAGTCATATTTTATCACTGTTGTGCCCCCCCATCCCCTCATTCCAGTCACACAGGCCTTTCTTTACTCCCCCAAACATTCAAGTTTCCCCTCCTGTATCAAGGCCTTTGCAATTGTTCTACTTTGTTGAAAAAGTCACCTGAAACAGCATTGATCTAGAACATGTTTGGTCTCTGCCAGGACAACCCATGCTACGGCTGGTTCTACAGACGTGGAGTGTGACACACAGCATCCTAGCGGGGTCACTCCAGTGGGACACTGGAGCATGCTGTCAAGGAGAGTGCAAGGCAAAGTGATGGCATGCCACTGAGGAGTGAATCTCAGTAACAGCCAAGCATCTAGAGGAGGCATCAAAGGAGAAAGAGAAGTGGTCATGGAAATGGGAGGCATCAGCTTAGGGCAATGTCTTAGGAGACAAAGAAAGAAATGTTTTAAAAGACAGATACAACCAGTATTGGACATGGTACTAAGCACAGGGCTGGCAGGTAGAAAAACACTTCATGGTGCCATTCATTCATCCATTCATTCTACAGATATGCATATGTAGCTAAGTGGCAGGTGCTCATCACAAAGAAGTAAACAAAACAAACACAGTCCTGGGCTTCCCTGATGGCACAGTGGTTGGGAGTCCGCCTGCCGATGCGGGGGACACGGGTTCGTGCCCCGGTCTGGGAAGATCCCACATGCCGCGGAGCGGCTGGGCCCATGAGCCATGGCCGCTGAGCCTGCGTGTCCGGAGCCTGTGCTCCGCAAAGGGAGAGGCCACAACAGTGAGAGGCCTGCGTACCACAAAAAACAAACAAACAAACAAACAAACAGTCCCTGCTTCATCCTAAAGCTTATATTCTGGGGGAAGAGGGAGTGGGGTGAGGAGAGACAAGAAACAAATTCAAAATAAATATATAATATAGTGTCAGGTGGCAAGAAATGCTATGGATAAAGCAAAGCAAATTAAGGAGATAGAAAGATCAGATGGTACTACTTTGGGTAGGGCAGGCAGGGAAACCG
>NW_006770014.1:608643-626967 GCF_000442215.2 Lipotes vexillifer
GCCCATGAGCGCCGCTGAGCCTGCGTGTCCGGAGCCTGTGCTCCGCAAAGGGAGAGGCCACAACAGTGAGAGGCCTGCGTACCACAAAAAACAAACAAACAAACAAACAAACAGTCCCTGCTTCATCCTAAAGCTTATATTCTGGGGGAAGAGGGAGTGGGGTGAGGAGAGACAAGAAACAAATTCAAAATAAATATATAATATAGTGTCAGGTGGCAAGAAATGCTATGGATAAAGCAAAGCAAATTAAGGAGATAGAAAGATCAGATGGTACTACTTTGGGTAGGGCAGGCAGGGAAACCGCTCTTTTGGGAGGATATTTCAGTGTAGAACAGAATGAAGTGAGGCATGAGATGCTAGCGTTTGTGATGATGGATGAGATGCTCTGCTGCTGAAGAGTTGAAGAGGGTGGCATGAACGGTACCAAGGGATGAGAGAGTTATAAGAAGGAGAAAATTGTCAACAATTCAAATGCATTGAGATGTCAAAGTAAAGGAGAGGAAAGTGTTCATTGGATTGTTGGGTTTGACCATTAAGGAGGTTAGTAATCCTGAAGAGAACAGTGGCAGTGACTTGTTTGGGAGACAAACTGCAGATGATTAAGGAGTAAGAGGGTAATAGGAAATGGATAGAGGGGAGATATTTTGAAAAAGTTTAGTGATGAAGGAGAGTGGTTAGGGGAGTAGCTAGATACAAAATGATATAAAACTAGTTTTTTGTGTTTTTTTTCCCCTCTAGACCAGGGTTTCTCAACCTTGGCACCATGGACATTTGGGGCAGACGATTCTTTGTTATGGGAGCTGGTGAGGGGACTGCCCTATACATTGTAGGATGTTCGATAACATCCCTGGCCTTCACCTACTTGATGACAGTATCACCCCCTCCACCCAGTTTTGACAACCAGAATTATCTCTAGACATTGCTAAATGTCCCCTGGTTAAGTCACCCCCACTTGAGAACAAATGCTCTAGACCAAGATGACCTGTGTTGTTTGAAATGATGGAGAAAGAGCCCCTGGAGAGGGAGAGAGAAAAGAGATTGAAAACGAAGGGTCTTAATGTGAGGAGCCACGGTCAGGAAGTTCAGCTCGTCTCCCCTGCAGAAAAAGCAGAACTATAGGGACTATTAGTCAATGCTGTGTTTTATGAGTTTAGGAACAAATGTTGTTACCCCAAATTAAGAAGGGAGCATTCAAGCTTAAAATTAGAAAAGAAAAAATATATTTGTTGTAACAATTTGGAAACCAGCATGCAAACTTTCAAGGAAAAGCAGTATTATTAAAAAAGAGACACCATCAGTTATCCTTTTACGTTTTAGTAGGATTAAGACAAATGAGCACACAGTTTGAGTTGGAGAGTAGATCATGTGATTCACAAATTGCCCCTTAGCCTGGGAAGTCCTTAACTTGGGATTGAAGACAGATGTTTCTGATGTGACTCATGTATTTTTACCACTTTCTCATGGGCACAGACGGAGTTTATTCCTTTCTGTGTCCTGGTGATGTCAGTGTCTTGTTTACACAGGATGAGCCAGCCTAAGTCAAAACTAGCCCTAAGTCATGTGGTGTATGGTAAAAATACAGAGGCAGGTTTCTCTTTAGACAGAATATAGTTGCAGGCTCTAGGGGAATAGACTCGATTTCTGGGTTGAATACATGAACTTTAGATATTTGGGAATGTTCTAGAATAACAGAATTTCAGAGTAGAGAAAGATTGTCACAGTTACCTCCACAAACGTTTTACCGTTTCTCAAGGTGGTCTTTCAAGTATTGCACATTAAAAATACACAAAAGTTGTCTCCTAGGGACAGAACAAATGTGAATATACTACTTTGCAATAAGGTATTTTCCCCCCTAAGTTAAAATCAAATGTTCATCTATACCTGAAAACATAACTGGCATTTATTGAAAACATACTATATTAGAGAGAACTACTATAGTTATTTTATGATGTGATTTCCTTAAAGCCTCATGACAATTTAGTGAGCCAGGTATTATTCCCGTGGGCAAGCAAGGAAAACTAGCGATCATGCAGAAAATGATACTGCAAAACCTAACAGTGTAGAAACAGCTGTTTTATGTCCAGAGTTGATTTGGACATTCCTCCCCCAATGATTTTTACCTGTCTGATGAGATCTCAACTTCTTTTTAACAGTAAATACACAAATTGAACTACTTTGGAACTGATATTCAGCAACTGAGTTCAGCCAGCCAGACTCTGGTCAGTAGAGTTGAGTTAGAAGACATGATTTCGGTTCCCCATGTCCTGTGTAACAGAGCACCCTTCAGCCTCTCCTGGCAGACCTCTGTAGCAACACACTCTGGAAATGATCCCTTGAGGCTCCTATCAGATGTCACGAAGAGGTAAGTTTCTTTGAGATTTAAATTATGGGGCTTCCCTGGTGGCGCAGTGGTTGAGAGTCCGCCTGCCGATGCAGGGGACGCGGGTTCGCGCCCCGGTCCGGGAAGATCCCACATGCCCCGGAGCGGCTGGGCCCGTGAGCCATGGCCGCTGAGCCTGCGCGTCCGGAGCCTGCGCTTCGCAACGGGAGAGGCCCACGTACCGCAAAAAAAAAAAAAAAAAAAAAAAATTATGGACTTGGGTTTGGCCATTGGCCTCCATATGAGAAGATAGTTACGATCTTTTAATTGAGTATAGTTTTTGTAAGCAAGCTTGTGTTGCAAGGTTTGTTCGAATCTATTACATCTAAAAGAAAAAAACCCTCAGAAAATCATTAATTTCTAATAAGTAACTTATTTCAATTATAAGGACCCTTTCTAGTAGTTCTGGTCTAATCTGTATATTTTCTTAACTTTCATGGTAACTGTTACCATGTACTTGTTATACTATATATACATACATCTTCTGCTCTTAATGTTTTGTTTGTTTGCTTGCTTCCTTTTCATTTGGCTCTTAAGAGCCCCAATAACCCACAATAACTTGCAGACTCTATTTAGCCCTGGGGGAAGAACAGAGCATCTCTGATAAGCATCACTTCTCCCAAATATTATAAAGGGATACACTGAAGTGACTTAAAAAAAAAAGAAAGAAATCTGTGGATATAAGCTTCAGGATATTCAGTGTAAAAGCATCCCAGGAGTCTTTAATCCAGCATCTCACCCAACTGAACAAGGAATCTCTTCCCAATGTGCCTGCAGATGAAATGATTGGGAAGGCGCAGTTGGGTGGGCCGGTGGGGAGAGATAGATGAGAGGCCTCTGTGTATGTGAGGCAGTCAACGAGAGAGGCAAATCCCTCCCCCTACTCCCATGGCTGTGTGTGCCACTCTTCCTCTGTACAGAGACAATTTGCTTTTCATGTAGTAAATGAAGAACAATGTTAACAGACAAAGGAGCTTCTAGTTTATTATTGTGCTGTCTTTGACTAGAGCTCGATGCTGGGAAAAATGGTAATTCACAGTGTGAATGCTTCTCCAGCCTTACGGGTTATGGCTGAGCATGTACATTGTATATTGCAGATGGTACAATAGAGAACACTGTGAGAACGAGGAAAGAATGAATTACAGCTTTTTTTTCCCCCCTTACTGCCAAGAAACCAGGAATTTCTTCACAATGATTTTTATTTATGACTGTGTGTATATGGGTTATTCCTGAGCAATATACACCTCTGGATTCTGATAAATGATTTTAGGTTTTAAAATTAATGTATAAAATCTACCAAGATGCTCTTAGAGCACCTGTGTTCTGCTTTTTCCCCCAGTAAACTGATACAAGGCACAGGTGGTGCCTCATTAACTTATTTCATGCAAATAAAAACATATTGCATGATTTCTTCTCCTTAACTATATCATCACTGAAACATGATGGCGCAGATTAATGCAACAAACTTTGGGAGGGAAGCATTCAGCATCTTTTGTCGGTTCTCTTATGCTGAAGGGATTTGCAGACTTTGTAAATCTGATTTAAATGGAAAAGTAGTGGGAATGTCTCCTATGTAAGAAATATGTTTTCCTCTAGTCTTTTCTGTATGTCAAAGGACCCTCCGTGGTATAAAATTGGAAAAAAATTTCCAAATTTCCCATGGAGGTAGAGGGATTGGGAGCCCAGATGAAGAGCCATCTCAAATAAGCATGCTTAGGTGTCTTGATTCAGTGTTCAGATATTCTTATCGATGATTTCCAGAAAGTGACATTGATTTGCTTTGGAAACAATGATGGAAAAATAGTGAATGTGTACTGGAATGCTTTTAGAGCTCTAAAATCATACTGGAAAATGTCCGAGCATTCCAACCCAACTATAAACAGTACCATGCTGTATTTATGGGGGATGGCAAGTCTGTTTTTAAAAGTCTTTTGCAATATTATTTCTGTTTTTAATTTATTGAATTAAAGCCAGATTTATTCATTAAGATAATACACTTCAAGGTTAACTGCCATTTGCTGTTCATTTAGGCAAGCTATTGTACAGTTATGTAAATTTCATGAACAGAGACACTACTTAAGTGTCTTAATTACAAGCAAAAAGTGTCATTTAAATATGAATTAAGTGAATAGTTGCCAGTATTTCCTGTTCCTGTATTTTCTATCTTCTTAAAATCTAAGGGCTACCCTATGATCTGTACTGTGTCCTAAGATTCTTTTTCCTGTAAAAGAAAAACACCCCTACTACGAAACATTATTTTTAAGGGTAGGAAAACATGCAAAAAATGCCATCATCTCATTGATAGTGAATCAGAGAAATATCTAAATAAGAAGGTGACCATTTTTTCCAGTTGGCCGCTGACAGTCATTTTCACATTGTTATTGAAATTAAAAAAAAAATTATTCCATCTTATACTAGGGGGGATAATTTGCTACATGAGTCCTTTGCTCAAATTCACCCTACATGTGAATTCGTATTTTTTTAAAATACCCTCTTTTAAATCTACCCATTTATAATGCATCCAAACATTCAGTTTTCCGACTCAGACAGTGGGATGAGCATACTTTTACCACCGCTTTAACTTTGTTGAAAGAAACCGTTATTTTAAACTGAGAACTGTCACAACTATAGTTGTGGTTAGCGAAAGTGACCCATAACCTGATACTGTGCTGATTTCTGTGAAATAATTCCCTGTGCATGTTGGACTTAACTGACAAATATTGTTTTTGTTTCTCGCTGTGTTTTTGGATAGTTCTTGTGTATAAAAATGATCTAGAGACCAATCTGGCATTAATCACGACGCGGAAGGGAAGGAGTCACAATTAGTTAATGAAAACCACGCCTCAGTTCTGTGCAGCCCGTTCGCAGCTCCTGTTCGGAGCCAGAAGGCTGCAGGCTGGGAAGATATTCCCAGCCGCCCCCGAAGGTAGCTCCTGCTTGCTCCCCCAGGAGTGAGAAGTTCACTATTCACTCAATGCTTGCATCATCCCTTCCAACATGTTCCCACTGATACATTAAAGGAATTAATTGCTCATAATGATCTCACCATCTGTTAACAGAGGTTCATACCTACAGGCTGGTGGCATGCGGTGGTTCTATTCAGGGATCAATAGGCAATGCCGGGCAGACGCTTTCCCACATTGCCTGCCTTTGCGCGCTGAAAGGGGAGGAGGGCTCGGTGCCGGCCATCTGCTCCTTGTCTTTCTGTGCGAGACCTTGATGCGGTCCAGCACAGCTCTGATCTGACTCCAGTCCGATTGGAATGTGGCTGATCTGAGAGCCTCTCAAAGCTGTGAAAGTGAGTCAAAAGGAGATGCCCATTGTCCGGCAGGGCTGAAAGAAAATGATCACTTTAAAATTCATAACTCCCAGGTGCCTGCCATCTATTCATGGGAAAAACCCTCTGAACTTCTCTTCATTAAAGAGAGAGAGGGGAGTCTTGCTAAAAAGAGAGAAAAGGAAGTAGTCTGTGGGAATGTGCAGGGGATTTTCAGGCTAAACAAATGAGGAATTTGGAATTTTTTCACTTGTATCAAAAGGGCTGTATAGGGAAGGGGAAGCTCTTATTTTAAAAAAAGGGGAGTGGGGAATCCCTTCCTGGGGCACTGTAGCAACTAATAAAGAACATTTTAATTTTTCTCCGGGAAAATTCAAAGATCACCCTGCCCTTTTACTTTTATTACCTGAAACTGAGAAAACAAATGTCCTTTTTGATTCTAGACAACATTCCTAGTTGATTTCCATTCTTATTCCACTGGGGTGCAATTTGGGTGGGAATTTAGGGAAGAATGAGAGTCTGGGAAATTCCTGAATATGGTACAGGACATCAGAGCACACGATGAAACTCACATCTACCAGGTGTTTCTAAGGAGGAGTTTATTCAGCAGGGTTACCTGTACCCACCAAGTTATCTGTCAGGAGCAGAGTTCTTGCTGAGCCTTGATCAACAGAAGAGCCATGAAGAAATAGTCAAGAACAAATTTTAAATCTCTCTGCCTATAGGCAACTGAGGATTCAACTGAGTTCCAGAACTGCGGGAACTACAGGACTGGTGGATCAACCACTGTTGGTTATTGGTCATCGTAGAAAATTGATGTTGCATCAGAGCCACTTAGGAATTCAAAGAGGATCTGTGGATTAATGAATTGAGAGTCGAACAAAAGTATAAACAGAAAGACCTAAGTTCTGTCTCTTGAAAACCTTTTATCTTACAGATATTGACTTAAGGCCCCTAGAGGTTAAGTGACATGCTCTAAGTCACACGTAGTCATAGAATCTGGGCTACAACCTTACCTGATGGCAATTTTCTTTCTACTGCTTCATGCTACCTCCCTTGATGGGGAGAGTTTTAAATTATTTTTGCTCAACTTTCCCTAATTAAAATATAGATCAGTATTGCCAACCTAAATAATGTAATAGTTCCTTTTAAAATAAACCCTGAGGGCTTCCCTGGTGGCACAGTGGTTGAGAGTCTGCCTGCCGATGCAGGGGACACGGGTTCAAGCCCCGGTCTGGGAGGATCCCACATGCCGTGGAGCGGCTGGGCCTGTGAGCCGTGGCCGCTGAGCCTGCGCGTCCAGAGCCTGTGCTCCGCAACGGGAGAGGCCACGGCAGTGAGAGGCCCGCATACCGCAAAATAAATAAATAAATAAATAAAAATAAACCCTGAGCTCTTAGGAAGATGACGAATACCAATATTCATCACTAATACATACAGAATAGAACATTGAACAAACAAGGCCCTACTATCATACAGAAAGTATTGTAATAGATGTGGCAGAACCTACTGGTGAAACAGGGTGGTAAAGTCCTATAGGACATCAATAACCAAATACAGGAAGAAGGAACAAGTGTAAGACTTGGCAATCATGCACGCAGAGTCAAAAAATCACTACCTTGACAAGCAGGGAGTCAAAAGAAGCAAATGGTGGAAAGGAGATAGAAGAATCTAGAAATAACTCAAACTTCTGAAAATGAGAGAAGATATTTCTGCCAGAATCTGTGTTGCTTTCTTAACAAAGAAGAGGCCGTCACCTTGATCATATTTTTTTTTCTAGAAATTTAGATTCAGTTTATTAAGAATCATTGTTTTTCTTGACTCTTCCTTTGTAGGAACATATCTTTAATTTTCAGTGCAGTGGACGGGAACATAAAATACTCTGAAAAGAATTGTGACACATTGTTTTTATAGCAGGTTGAAGTGAGAAAAAAAGTAAGCAAGGTCGATTATAGTTTGTTCACTAATCCAATTTAATTCTTAAGTTACTAAATTGTCTGATTCTATAGCTTATATAGATAAAGTCAGAATTGGTGATACATAAAGTCAGAACTGGTGAGATATGGGTTGGGAAAAAAAACACAATAAACTCATGACTAGTACAAGTAGTCTGAGAATTGGGGTGAAGATTAACAGAAGCCAAAAAAGAATAGCTAATGTTTCTGAAGTATTTCATCTTCAGCCTGGAGCTCCAGGGAGAACCCAGAGATTATTCCAGAAAAAGTCAAAAATATAGGTAAATCAATAGAAGGAATGAGTTAAAAGTTACCCACAATCTCCTTACCAGGAAAAACTACCAATAACTTTTTAGAGTGTATATTAAACAACAAAATGAGATCATATTATCTTGAATAGTATTTAAGTTGAAATTATAGATACTTGACCTTTTTTGACCTACCAAAACAATGGCAATTTACAAATGGATCAACTTAAAAGCTTTTCACTTAATGACATATTGTGCACCTCTTTCCTCTTCAGTAAATAGGCAAACAGATCTATTTTTAATGGATTCATATATGCTTTAGGAACTGTTTGAATAAGTGTTCTCTGAAGGTTCTGAGTGTCTCAGCTCTCTTCAAAATCAGATTTAGAACTGCATGCAGATTTCATAGTAGAACTAAAACAACATGCTGTAGGAATACAGTTCCTCAACATTTTTCTTAAAAACATATTTGCTGAAATGTATTTGCCATTTTTTTCCTCTTGTATTGAAATGATAGCCCTCTTCCTGCTGATGCATACTCCTCTTTCATAATTGAAAGTGAGTGAGAGGCCATATTCTCAATTGTTAGGCTAGGAGGACTATAGTTAATGAGGATGTGCCTTAAGAGTGAGGCATACAAAGGTACCCAACTCAAACCACAACAATGACCACAAGCAATGCACTTGAAAACAACAACAAAACCCCAAATGAACAAACCACCAAACCACAAAACATCAATGAAGCATCAATGAAGACTTCAAAGGCAGAGTCCATTTGTTGGTAGGACCACAGGGAACAGCTTGATTCCCGGCTCTGCTTTGTGGGTTATGGTCCCCAAAGTTTTATCTTTAAGATTCAGATTCTTAAGGTGCTCTGACTCCCAGAGGAATATAGAACTGTGAATGGGTTTATATCGACTTTATTTCTAGTCATTCTTTTTTCTGTCAAATGTCGTCTGAGATCTGATAACATTGTTTTTCAGGTTTTTTTTCCCCGCAGACTGTTATTAGGGCCAGAAATGCCCATCTTTTCTACAGACAAGTGTGTTTTCTTTTTCCTTTCAAGGATCCTACAGGAAAATTTCCTCCCATTTTAATTATTCGGTTTTTGAGACTAGTTTTTTTTTTTAAAACGTGCCATTGTAATCACTTTACATTTGCTCAATCATTGGACTCAACTTTCTTCTCAATCCTTGTGTGCAAATCTAATAAATAGAGAAGATTTTGAAAGCACAAAACAAAAGCAAATACATTTTAATGCTACCCTACACCCACCCTCTAATTCTCACACACACACGGCTTGTAGGGTTAGCTGATCTCTGGGTTTTATTATTTTCCCTTTCTTTTCTTGCTTTCTTTTTTTTTTTTTCTTAAACTGCATGGAAAGTAAAAGTTTATTGGGGGCAAGAGGTTCAACGACTATTTTTCCCTCAAACAAATTAATCTTGTATAACCTGCATTTATAAAGGCTATTTTTAAAAAGAGCAGGAAATAATCATGGGGGCCTTATTTGGAACTCTTGTGGGTTTGAGTTCACATTTGCACCAGCCAGAGATTTTCAATTAGCAGTGCCTTAGAAAACAGGGACCCCTGCCTTTGTCAGTGTCCTGTGCAAGAAGAAGAGCAAATAGATTGGAAATGGTCTATGGCTCGAACTCCTGGGAAAATGTAACAGGTGTTACAGCTCAGCTGGGTGTGAGATTTATGAAAAAAGCCCACTCAGACTTTGCCCATAGAATTCTGCTTTCTAGCCAGGGCTTCAAGTAGGAAGAAACTAATGACTTCATTACCATCTCAATTCTGGGAAATGCCTGGTCCAGACCTGAATCATTAAAGGAAAGGTATAGCACTCTGGGTGACCTTCCAAGATCAAAATGTTGTTTAGAGCAATTTCATTAGTCTGAGCCATAAACCTGCAAGAACACACCCTTCAGGAATAACACATCAGCAATAAAATGAGAAAAACAAAACCAAAATAAACCCCTCCAGAAAAGGAGGGAGAAAGGAGGAAAAAAAGCATATTCTGTAATCATTGTGCTGGATTATTTCCTCGACTCTCTTTGAAAAGCCCCACTTCCAGCACTTCTTCCCCTCACTCTGTGTTGTGACATATTAAATGGCTCTTGTCACTCTCTCTTTTCCAGTGGATTGTAACTGTGGGGAGAGGTAGAAGCCAGGAATGATGTCAAATTTCCAAGCCGCAGAAGGTGAAATAAATCTCGCCAATACTAATAGTACTTAATAGTACTAACGGCAGTAGTACTTAACTGGTAGCAATTAACAGTCATTTTTTTATTAGATAATTGCCTCTTTTATTAATCTGCAGTGGGAAAAACATAGTACATGTGAGTCTGTCTCCTGTGCTATTTATCACTAACAATCCTCCGTAGCCATTGTATTGTGTTTTATTTTACATTGCTACATCACTGAAAAAACGAACTTGGCCAGTGAAAATGCAATTTCAGTAATCTTCTCACAGTCTATTTATCTCTAAATGCCAGTCCCCTAGTGGGGAGGTCCCCCACCCCCATATTTTTATTATGCTCCCACATGCTCCCACATGCTCCCACATGCTCTGCTTTCCAGAACACCTCTGAGAGAAAAAAAAAGTCAAAAGACAGATTGTTCATAGGGCCGAAGCTTTAAGGCTTGTGAACTTGCTTTAGGAAACCTAGGTGCCCTCCACTGAACCCCGTTCCTGAGAAAGTGGACTTCATATTTAATTCTCTAATCATAATTTCTCTTGTAAAGCATGGGGTGATGCCTTCCTGGTAGATCTGAGACCCTCCACATCCTGGGGGACATTATGACCCTTGAACTAGAGCTAGTCACCAAGAAAGCATTAGGCTGGATTTTTCTGACACTGTAGATGTTAAAGCCCAATGGGATGACAGGGTTGGAACAAAGTAATTTGGATGACAGAGGGCAACAAATACTGCTGAGTATGGCAAAATTGCCAATTAAGGGTTGCAGTCCTTGGTCATCACATACCAAACTAATGTCTGCCCATCATTGCAAGTATTAATTAGGGTTATAATATAATTTGGGGCTTATTGTGGGAACCATGTAGTGGCCTATTTAGTGGTCAAAACAAATTGGGTATGATGTTTGGGACGTGACTTCATGATGAGGGCTCTAGGCTAGAGATGAGAAACTTTCTGAAAGAAATGTTTGTTAGAAGAATATTTTGCTAAAGAACTATGTCAAAGGAAGTCTTGCAGAGATTTATCACTATCCCTGTAACATTTCTCGACTTCCCTTGTGTATTTTACTTCTACCTATTTCTCTTTTTCAATGTAAATATGGGTGGATGAGAAGGTATAAAAGTCTTACATGAGTAAATTTTACCATTTATAAATTAATCTCACTGAGCTCTTCAAATCTGTCCCTGGAGGTAGATAAATGAGGAAACTAGGCTTAGAGAATTTGTTACTTATTCTTAAAACCAGATCTCCAGGCAGATGATCCAGTGTTGTTCTTGCATTGTCTTGAACTCCTGGTGACAATCTGGTCTTTGGTCACATTGGCTACCTATGGTTTTTATATAATCTTAAAGTACGTCATAGCACAGTTTTCCACACGAGTTTTTAATAAATTCTTTATGATGACAATGAAGAACACTTACAAATTGTTTTACTTGCTATTCCTTCAACTCAGAAGCATCAGCACAACTGCAAAAGGAAAATAGAGATAAAGAAGATACTCCCCTGGTTTGAAGGAAGTATATGAGAGAAAGTTTGTAAAGTGTTAAAAATCGCATTGCGCTGTACCAACACAAAGGATTAGCTTATCGTTGTATTTGGGGATGAGCTTCAGATTCGATTTTGCAGATCAACTTGCAAAAGCTCAGATACTTATCCTTGGGCTAAGAGACTTGAGGTTTGTTCAAAATAAATGTGCAAAGAATAAAACATTAACTAGAAGGTCGTGAGATGTGGGCACCATTCCTGTTCTGCCCAATGTTTTCAACCAGTCATAGAACATTTCTAGTTCGCTGTAAAAACCATGCACTTGACTTACAGAGTAAGCTGTCCTTGCATGAGAATCACTTGAACATTTCACAATAATGGAAACGATATCTGTATGAGATTCTTGACATTTTTAATCTTGCTAATGATGTGCTAAATATTAAGTAGCGAAAAATGATGCTGCTGGCCAATTATCAGGATGGCATTATGGTTTTTCATAGTAGGGTATTTTTTAAAAAAGATATTACTTTATTTTCAGCTGGCATGCTCAATCTGAGTTGATTTTTATTTCAGACATTGGCAGAAACAGGAATTGTGCTATGTTATCATTACTTGTTATTTCTAGGTTGGAATTTTGGTGGCAAAATATGATCAGAGGGTTTTCCATCTATTTCTCCTTCATGCTAATTTTATCCTCACTTGCCAGAATAAACAGTGAAACAGCAAAATCAGACTGCAGTTTTATTCCAATATCCATTTTATGTTATTTGACATAACTTTTCTACAGTTAATATTAACTCAGATAATGAGGCATGATAATAAGATTACTTCATATTTACAGAGTGCATTTTCCTCTGAGGATTACAAAGCAGAGGTTTGAAAAGCTTATTAAATTTATACTCCTCTGCAGGTGTAGTGCACCATTGTTGATCCCGTTTCACAGATAGGTAAGCTGAGGTAGAGAAGTTAGAAAGTTGCATCCAATATTTTGGGTCCTGTTGATTATTTATTTTTAGTTGTTTTCTTAAAATGACAAAAGTTTTTCAAAGTTTTTTTCATGAATTAAAGGAAGAAAATTATTTTTACATGTTTGGTTTTAGATTTTCCATTTTTTTTAAAACTATGACCAGATGGTTAGGAGAGTGATAAATCACACACTCTTAAATGATCTGATCGTTAATTATTAAAAGCTCTCAAATGTTGGAGGGGTTTGAACAACCCAGTATTTTTCTATTGTCCTTTGTCTTTCCAAGATGCTAAATGTCTCAGCAAAGGTCATTCTTGCAGGAGGCAGTAATGAAGGGGGAGTTCTGTGTGTGCCCCATTCCCATGAAGTAGCACTGTGCCTCAGATACACCCTCACAAGTTGCATCTTATGTTATTTGCTCCATAAAAGACTATTTGTAGGTAAAAAATTACACAGTCCCTGACAAATAGGAAGTGCTCAATATGGTGTTCGTATATCTTATTATTGCAGTGTAAGCTTCTCTCTCCATTCTGAATCTGCTAAGGCCAAGTATTAGATAAATGAGAACAGAGTTCTAGTGGCCCCTGCAGAATCCTGTAGCTGAAGGAAGAGGGATTGAAAAGTTCATATTTCTATGAGTTTTTTCCTCCCTACTGCAGGTTCTCTTTTCTGCAACTTTGCATAAACTTGGCCATTTTAACTGCCCTTCTAGACTATCTCCAACTGATAAGCTCATGGCCTGGTAACACATTGCTAAACCCAATACATATCAGCAGGAGAAGTGAAGATACTGATGCCCAGTGTCTTGAGAACATAAATGTGTTCCCAAAGTGTGGCAGGGTAGGGGTGGATTAAATTTTCACAATTATTTTTCATGGTATAATAGTCATAAATGCAGATCAATGGTTTTGTGGTACTGAGTTCTGTGAATAAAAAAATAAGAAATTTTAAAACTAGTCATAACAGAATAAAAGATAAAGAACACTTGATCACCTCAATAGATGCAGAAAAAGCATGTGCCAAAGTTAAACATCCATTCATGGCAAAAACTCTTCACATAATATGCATAAAAGAGAATTTCCTCAACACAAAAAAGACCAGGTATGACAAGCCTACAACTAACATCATAATCTATGAGGAAAAAACTGAAAGCTTTTCCTCTAAGATCCAGTACAAAGTAAGGATTCCCAACTTTACCACTTCAATTCAACATAGTACTGGAAGTACTAGCAAGAGTAGTCAGACAAGAAAAAGAAATAAAAGGCATCCAAACAGGAAAGGAAGAAGCCAAAGTATCTGTGTTTGCAGATGATGTGATATGATATGCCTGAAAACCTAAAGACTCCACACATGTAAAAAACCTGCTAGAACTAATTTAAAAACTGAGTAATGTTGCAGGATATGGAATCAACATACAAAAATCAGTTGCATTTCTTTACACCAACAATGCTCCATCTGAGAAGGAAATCCAGGAAACAATCCACTTATGGTAGCATCAAAAAGAATAACCAAGGAGGCAAAAGATCTGTGCACTGAAAACTGAAAAACACTGATGAAAGAAATTAAAGAAGACACAAGTAAATGGAAAGATATACTGTGTTCATAGACTGGAAGAATTAATGATGTTAAAATATCCATACTGCCCCAAACTATATACAGATGCAACACAATCCCTGTCAAAATTCCAATGGCACTTTTCACAGAAATAGAAAAAAAATTATAAAATTTGTATGGAAGTACTAAAGATCATGAATAGCCAAAACAACCTTCAGCAAGAACAAAACTGGCCACATTACACTTCCTGATTTCAAATTATATTACAAAGCTATAGTAATCAAACAGTATGGTACCAGCATAAAAACAGACACATAGACCAATGCAACAGAGTAGAGAGCCCAGAAATAAACCCAAGCATATTTGGTCAGCATTTTTTCATCAAAAATATGCAATGGGGAGGAGATAGTCTCTTCAATAAATAGTGTTGGGAAAACTGGATATCCACATGCAAAAGGATGAAATTGAACCCTTATTTTATACCATACACAAAATCAACACAAAACAGATTAAAGACTAACTTAAGACCTGAAACTGTAAAACTTGTAGGAGAAAACATAGGGAGAAAACTTCCTGACATTGGTCTTGGCAACAATTTTTTGAATGTCACAACAGAAGCTCAGGCAAAGAAAAAATAATAATAATGAAAGCAAAACTAAGCAGTAGGACTAAAACAAGCTAAAAAGCTTCTGTATGGCAAAGGAAACAGTCAACAAAATGAAAAGGCAGCTTACGAACTGGAGGAAAATATTTGCAAGTTATCTATGTGATGGTAGTTAATATCCAAAATATGTAAGGAACACTTACAATTCAATAACTAAAAACCAGACAACCCAGTTAAAAAAATGGTCAAAGGACCTCAATAGATATTTTTCCCAAGAAGACATACAAATGGCCAACAGGTATATGAAAAGGTACTTAACATCACTAATCAATGGGGAAATGCAAATCGAAGTAACAGTGAGATATTATCTCACACATGTTAGGATGGCTACTATCAGAAAGAAAGAAAGAGAGAAAGAAAGAAAGGGAAAAAAGAAATAGAAGGAGGGAGGGAAGGAGGGGGGAAGGAAGGAAGTTGGCAAGGATGTGGAGAAAAGGGAACACTTGTATACTATTGGTGGGACTATAAAGTCATATAACCATTATGGAAAACAGTATGGAGGTTCTTCAAAAAACTAAAAATTGAATAACATATGATGCAGCAGTTCCTCATGGGAATATACCCAAAGGAAATGAAATCATGTTCATTGAAGCATTACTCACAATAGCCAAGATATAGAAACAAACTAAGTGCTTATCAACAGATGGATGGATAAAGAACTTTTGGTGTATGCATATACAATGGAATATAATTCACCCTTAAAAAGAAGGAGATCCTGCCATTTGCAACAACGTGGATAAACCTGGAGGAATTATACTAAATGAAATAAGCCAGACACAGAAAAAAAAAATGCATGTTTTTAATTATGTGTGGAATCTGAAGTTGAGTACGTAGAAGCAGAGAGTAGAACAGTGGTGACCAAGGACGGGAAGGTGGGGGAAGTGAGGGAATGTTGGCCAAAGGATACAAAGTTGGAGTTATATAGGATGAATAAGTTTAGAGATCTGATGTACAGGATGATGACTATAGTTAATATTACTGTAGTCAATATTGGAAATTGCTAAGAGAGTAGATTTCATGTACTCTCATCACACATAAAAATGGTAACTGACGTGGGAAGATATGTTAATTAGCCTGATTACAGTAAAAAGTTTATGTATATCAAATCATATTGTACACCTTAGATAAATATAATTTTTGCTTAAAAACTGGGCGTATACAGGAAATCTTTTAATATGATGAGATTTTCTGTATTCACTTGTTATTTGCAGATGCAAGTGTATATATCTATATCTATCTATCTATCTATCTATATATATATATATCTCGCCTTTACCTGCCTATTTGCTTCTCCTTGGAACTGTGGGGATGCCAATATTTCAGATATTTGTGTGGAAAACTTATCACTAAATTTGGGGTTTACCCAAACAAACTAAGCTTTCCTTGAGTGATTTTTTTTGATCGGCTTTTTAAGGTTATTACTGAAATAGTAACCCATTACTATGTCTAGATGTGGATCCAGTTCTTCCATTCACTTGTGTCATTTCTTATGCATGGTTATCTAGCGTAGACAGAAGAAAAAGACTTAACATCTGAAAATAACAAATGCAGAATAACTGATTCTAGAAAATAACAAAAAGTCATAATAATGGAAATTCAGTAATATAGATATAGAGTCACATGAATTGCAAGACTTTCATGTTAAAAGAAGAAATGCTGAGATTTATGTGAATTAATGTGAATTTTGCTGAGGGCAAGGTTGGCAAAGGAAATCGCCATCTTAGTGTGTCACCTTTGATGATGAAAAGTAAAGAGTCAATCCTCGTACACACTGTGAAACCACATCATGCATAGAAAGAGCATGCAACTTGCAACTGGGTGATCTGGGCTACAAGTCTAGCTTTGTACTCACTAGCTCTGTGGTCCTGGAAAGATACTTACTTTTCTTGAACATTAGAAATATATATATTTGTATTCTCTAATTGGGGAAAATAATTCCCACTTACCTCAGAGGGACTGAGGGAACTGTACTGTACCGTGATGTACTGTATAAAATGTGTTTTCATTACTATATTATTTTGGGTTCCAACATGAGAACTAGATATCAAAAGATGTCAGGTAATTAAAGTTGGCTACCCAATGTCGAAAAATGATTTTATTTCAGTACATTTTCTTGTTTGCATATTTATTTTCACATAGCCAGACAATTGTTTAGTACCTACTTACCAATAATTGCTTCATTTGGAATGGAAAAATGAAAAATTTCCTTCAGATTTGTAGATATCTGTTTTTCAGGAGGAGAAAACAGGACTGGCTCCTGATAACAGAAAACTATCCTGGGGTTAGGAGGGCTCTTGTTGGCCTGGCACCACTAATCCCCAGCCGGTCTCCTGAGCAGGGCATTTTGAGATCTGATAAACCGATGTGTGGCAGTACCAAGCAGAGAAATGTGAACAATCTTATGCACAAACCTTTAACCTAAGTAAATGCAACACTGTATTCCAATATATTTCAAAGGTGTTTCTTCTCTCTACCAACCAGTGGGAAAGAAGGGGCTCATTTTTCGTGGGGCCAGGCTCTTATCTCTTTCCTCCGAAGTCTTATGACATTAAACATTTTAGTTTCTTGTTATACTTATCACATGTTGCCTTGAATTCTAGTTATCCAAGCAACCGTCTTTTCATCCATATGAAGATGACTTTATCTCACGGAGTCACACAGTTGTGTCTCTACTCCTTACCAACTGTAGGATCTTGAGCCTTACTTAAATTCTTCAAGCTTCAGTTTATTCATCTGTCAAACAGGGATAATATTTCCAAGCTCAAAATGCTGTTGTATTAGTTGGAATAACATATGTAAAATATGGTACATTGTAGTTATTTAATAATTATTAGGTTTTTTCTTAAAAACAAACTGTGTCATATTTATATCTTCCATAGTGCCTCAATCATAGTAGTTATTTAATAAATATTTGTTGAATTAAAGAATGACAGTGACTTGTAGAGATCCCCATCAGTGCAATGAAAATCATCCTTGCTGTGGGGATTTGTTTGACTGCACCATGGCTTCTACCCTTACTGACCCTATGGACACTGTAGATTTGACCATCAAGTTTTCAGTGAAGAATTCAGCACACCTGGCACCAGTGAAGCAAGACATGGAGGAAAATTGCTGGATCTCCTGGGACTGGAAAACTCAGCAACAGCAGTGAGAACTCTCTGAAAATGCCGAGAAACTATCGGGAGTGAGGAAAACAAAGCACACACACTGAATGATACTGATTACAGCATTGTCTGAAAGAAAGACTTGAGAGAGGCTAAGTTCAAGTTTGCTAACATGAGCCCAACTCTGGACTCACCATTCATCACTAAATATGCTCCAAACCCTCCTAAAAGCACAGTCCTCTAACACCTTTCAAGAGAGTGAATAAGGATCTGGAGACTTCATACATTTGGTAAGTCTTGGGACAGTCTCACGACTGGTCTCATAGGACAGGAAACCCTTCTTTAGGGTTTAAGAGGCCTTATTCTTTTTTTTTTTTTTTTACATCTTTATTGGAGTATAATTGCTTTACAATGGTGTGTTAGTTTCTGCTTTATAACAAAGTGAATTAGTTATACATATGTTCCCATATCTGTTCCCTCTTGCGTC
>NW_006770014.1:631301-697632 GCF_000442215.2 Lipotes vexillifer
ATATATATGTCTTAGCATACGATATTTGTCTTTCTCCTTCTGACTTACAACACTCTGTATGACAGATTCTAGGTCTATCCACCTCAATACAAATAGCTCAATTTCGTTTCTTTTTATGGCTGAGTAATATTCCATTGTATATATGTGCCACATCTTCTTTATCCATTCATCCGATGATGGACACTTAGGTTGTTTCCATCTCTGGGCTATTGTAAATATTGCAATGAACATTTTGGTACATGACTCTTTCTGAATTCTGGTTTCCTCAGGGTATATACCTAGTAGTGGGATTGCTGGGTCATATGGTAGTTCTATTTGTAGTTTTTTAAGGAACCTCCATACTGTTCTCCATAGTGGCTGAACCAATTCACATTCCCACCAGCAGTGCAAGAGTGTTCCCTTTTCTCCACACCCTCTCCAGCATTTATTGTTTCTAGATTTTTTGATGATGGCCATTCTGACTGGTGTGAGATGATATCTCATTGTAGTTTTGATTTGCATTTCTCTAATGATTAATGATGTTGAGCATTCTTTCATGTGTTTGTTGGCAGTCTGTATATCTTCTTTGGAGAAATGTCTATTTAGGTCTTCTGCCCATTTTTGGATTGGGTTGTTTATTTTTTTGTTATTGAGCTGCATGAGCTGCCTGTAAATTTTAGAGATTAATCCTTTGTCAGTTGATTCATTTGCAAATATTTTCTCCCATTCTGAGGATTGTGTTTTGGTCTTGTTTATGGTTTCCTTTGCTGTGCAAAAGCTTTGAAGTTTCATTAGGTCCCATTTGCTTATTTTTGTTTTTATTTCCATTTCTCTAGAGGGTGGGTCAAAAAGGATCTTGCTGTGATTTATGTCATAGAGTATTCTGCCTATGTTTTCCTCTAAGAGTTTGATAGTTTCTGGCCTTACATTTAGGTCTTTAATCCATTTTGAGCTTATTTTTGTGTATGGTGTTAGGGAGTGATCTAATCTCATACTTTTACATGTACCTGTCCAGTTTTCCCAGCACCACTTATTGAAGAGGCTGTCCTTTCTCCACTGTACATTCCTGCCTCCTTTATCAAAGATAAGGTGACCATATGTGCGTGGGTTTATCTCTGGGCTTTCTATCCTGTTCCATTGATCTATCTTTCTGTTTTTGTGCCAGTACCATACTGTCTTGATTACTGTAGCTTTGTAGTATAGTCTGAAGTCAGGGAGCCTGATTCCTCCAGCTCCATTTTTTTTTCTCAAGATTGCTTTGGCTATTCGGGGTCTTTTGTGTTTCCATACAAATTGTGAAATTTTTTGTTCTAGTTCTGTGAAAAATGCCAGTGGTAGTTTGATAGGGATTGCATTGAATCTGTAGATTGCTTTGGGTAGTAGAGTCATTTTCACAATGTTGATTCTTCCAATCCAAGAACATGGTATATCTCTCCATCTATTTGTATCATCTTTAATTTCTTTCATCAGTGTCTTATAATTTTCTGCATACAGGTCTTTTGTCTCCTTAGGTAGGTTTATTCCTAGATATTTTATTCTTTTTGTTGCAATGGTAAATGGGAGTGTTTTCTTGATTTCACTTTCAGATTTTTCATCATTAGTATATAGGAATGCCAGAGATTTCTGTGCATTAATTTTGTATCCTGCTACTTTACCAAATTCATTGATTAGCTCTAGTAGTTTTCTGGTAGCATCTTTAGGATTCTCTATGTATAGTATCATGTCATCTGCAAACAGTGACAGCTTTACTTCTTCTTTTCCGATTTGGATTCCTTTTATTTCCTTTTCTTCTCTGATTGCTGTGGCTAAAACTTCCAAAACTATGTTGAATAAGAGTGGTGAGAGTGGGCAACCTTGTCTTGTTCCTGACCTTAGTGGAAATGCTTTCAGTTTTTCGCCATTGAGGATGATGTTGGCTGTGGGCTTGTCATATACGGCCTTTATTATATTGAGGAAAGTTCCCTCTACACCTACTTTCTGCAGGGTTTTTATCATAAATGGGTGTTGAATTTTGTCAAAAGCTTTCTCTGCATCTATTGAGATGATCATATGGTTTTTCTCCTTCAATTTGTTAATATGGTTAATCACATTGATAGATTTGCGTATATTGAAGAATCCTTGCATTCCTGGAATAAACCCCACTTGATCATGGTGTATGATCCTTTTAATGTGCTGTTGGATTCTGTTTGCTAGTATTTTGTTGAGGATTTTTGCATCTATGTTCATCAGTGATATTGGCCTGTAGTTTTCTTTCTTTGTGACATCCTTGTCTGGTTTTGGTATCAAGGTGATGGTGGCCTCGTAGAATGAGTTTGGGAGTGTTCCTCCCTCTGCTATATTTTGGAAGAGTTTGAGAAGGATAGGTGTTAGCTCTTCTCTAAATGTTTGATAGAATTCGCCTGTGAAGCCATCTGGTCCTGGGCTTTTGTTTGTTGGAAGATTTTTAATCACAGTTTCAATTTCAGTGCTTGTGATTGGTCTGTTCATATTTTCTATTTCTTCCTGATTCAGTCTTGGGACGTTGTGCCTTTCTAAGAATTTGTCCATTTCTTCCAGGTTGTCCATTTTATTGGCATAGAGTTGCTTGTAGTAATCTCTCATGATCTTTTGTATTTCTACAGTGTCAGTTGTTACTTCCCCTTTTTCATTTCTAATTCTATTGATTTGAGTCTTCTCCCTTTTTTTCTTGATGAGTCTGGCTAATGGTTTATCTATTTTGTTTATCTTCTCAAAGAACCAGCTTTTAGTTTTATTGACCTTTGCTATTGTTTCCTTCATTTCTTTTTCATTTATTTCTGATCTGATTTTTATGATTTCTTTCCTTCTGCTAACTTTGCGGTTTTTTTTGTTCTTCTTTCTCTAATTGCTTTAGGTGCAAGTTTAGGTTGTTTATTCGAGATGTTTCCTGTTTCTTAAGGTAGGACTGTATTGCTATAAACTTCCCTCTTACAACTGCTTTTGCTGCAGCCCGTAGATTTTGGGTTGTCGTGTCTCCATTGTCATTTGTTTCTAGGTATTTGTTAATTTCCTCTTTGATTTCTTCAGTGATCACTTCGTTATTAAGTAGTGTGTTGTTTAGCCTCCATGTGTTCATATTTTTTACATATCTTTTCCTGTAATTGATATCTAGTCTCATAGCGTTGTGGTCAGAAAAGATACTTGATATGATTTCAATTTTCTTAAATTTACCAAGGCTCAATTTGTGACCCAAGATATGATCTATCCTGGAGAATGTTCCATGAACACTTGAGAAGAAAGTGTATTCTGTTGTTTTTAGATGGAATGTCCTATAAATATCAATTAAGTCCATCTTGTTTAATGTATCATTTAAAGCTTGTGTTTCCTTATGTATTTTCATTTTGGATGATCTGTCCACTGGTGAAAGTCGGGTGTTAAAAGTCCCCTACTATGAATGTGTCACTGTCGATTTCCCCTTTTATGGCTGTTAATATTTGCCTGATGTATTGAGGTGCTCCTATGTTGGGTGCATAAATATTTACAGTTGTTATATCTTCTTCTTGGATCGATCCCTTGATCATTATGTAGTGTCCTTCTTTGTCTCTTGTAATAGTCTTTATTTTAAAGTCTATTTTGTCTGATATGAGAATTGCTACTCCAGCTTTCTTTTGGTTTCTATTTGCATGGAATATCTTTTTCCATCCCTTTACTTTCAGTCTGTATGTGTCTCTAGGTCTGAAGTGGGTGTCTTGTAGACAGCATATATATGGGTCTTGTTTTTGTATCCATTCAGCCAATCTGTGTCTTTTGGTGGGAGCATTTAGTCCATTTACATTTAAGGTAATTATCAATATGTATGTTCCTGTTACCATTTTCTTAATTGTTTTGGGTTCATTATTGTAGGTCTTTTCCTTCTCTTGTGTTTCTTGCCTAGAGAAGTTCCTTTAGCATTTGTTTTAAAGCTGGTTTGGTGGTGCTGAACTCTCTCAGCTTTTGCTTGTTGGTAAAGGTTTTAATTTCTCCATCAAATCTGAATGAGATCCTTGCTAGGTAGAGTAATCTTGGTTGCTGGATTTTCTCCTTCATCACTTTAAATATGTCCTGCCAGTCCCTTCTGGCTTGCAGAGTTTCTGCTGAAAGATCAGCTGTTAACCTTATGGGGATTCCCTTGTGTGTTATTTGTTGTTTTTCCCTTACTGCTTTTAATATGCTTTCTTTGTATTTAATTTTTGACAGTTTGATTAATATGTGTCTTGGCGTATTTCTCCTTGGTTTTATCCTGTATGGGACTCTCTGTGCTTCCTGAACTTGATTAACTATTTCCTTTCCCATATTAGGGAAGTTTTCAACTATAATCTCTTCAAATATTTTCTCAGTCCCTTTCTTTTTCTCTTCTTCTTCTGGAACCCCTATAATTCGAATGTTGGTGCATTTGATATTGTCCCAGAGGTCTCTGAGACTGTCCTCAGTTCTTTTCATTCTTTTTTCTTTAGTCTGCTCTGCAGTAATTATTTCCACTATTTTATCTTCCAGGTCACTTATCCGTTCTTCTGCCTCAGTTATTCTGCTATTGATCCCATCTAGAGTATTTTTCATTTCATTTATTGTGTTGTTCATCATTGTCTGTTTCATCTTTATTTCTTCTAGGTCCTTGTTAACTGCTTCTTGCATTTTGTCCATTCTATTTCCAAGATTTTGGATCATCTTTACTATCAGGATTCTGAAATCTTTTTCAGGTAGACTGCCTATGTCCTCTTCATTCATTAGGTCTGGTGGGTTTTTATCTTGCTCCTTCAACTGCTGTGTGTTTCTCTGTCTTCTCATTTTGCTTATCTTACTGTGTTTGGGGTCTCCTTTTTTCAGGCTGCAGGTTTGTAGTTCCCATTGTTTTTGGTGTCTGTCCCCATTGGCTAAGGTTGGTTCAGTGGGTTGTATAGGCTTCCTGGTGGAGGGGACTAGTGCCTGTGTTCCGGTGGATGAGGCTGGATCTTGTCTTTCTGGTGGGCAGGTCCACGTCTGGTGGTGTGTTTTGGGGGTGTCTGTGGCCTTATTATGATTTTAGGCAGCCTCTCTGCTAATGGGTGGGGTTGTGTTCCTGTTTTGCTAGTTGTTTGGCATAGGGTGTCCAGCACTGTAGCTTGTTGGTCGTTTAATGAAGCTGGGTGCTGGTGTTGAGATGGAGATCTCTGGGAGATTTTCACCGTTTGGTATTATGTGGAGCTGGGAGGTCTCTTGTGGACCAGTGTCCTGAAATTGGTTCTCCCACCTCAGAGGCACAGCACTGACTGCTGGGTGCAGCACCAAGAGCCTTTCATCCACAGAGCTCAGAATAAAAGGGAGAAAAAGTAGAAAGAAAGAATTAGTAGAAGTAGAAAGAAAGAGAGAAAAAAAGAAAGAAAGGAGGGAGGGAGGAAGGAAGGAAGGAGGGAAGGAAGGGAAAAAAAGGAGATAAAGTAGAATAAAATAAAGTAAGATAAAATATAAAGTTATTAAAATAAAAAAAATTATTATTAAGAGAAAAAAAAACGGATGGATAGAACCCTAGGTCAAATGGTGGAAGCAAAGCTATACAGACAAAATCTCACAGAGAAGCATACACATACACACTCACAAAAAGAGGAAAATGGGAAAAAATAATATATCTTTGCTCCCAAAGTCCACCTCCTCAATTTGGGATGATTCGTTGTCTATTCATGTATTCCACAGATGCAGGGTACATCAAGTTGATTGTGGAGATTTAATCCGCTGCTTCTGAGGCTGGTGGGGGGGGTCCCTTTCTCTTCTTTGTTCTCACAGCTCCCGGGGCTCAGCTTTGGATTTGGCCCCGCCTCTGCGTGTAGGTCGCTGGAGGGCGTCTGTTCTTCGCTCAGACAGGACGTAGTTAAAGGAGCCGCTGATTCGGAGGCTCTGGCTCACTCCGGCCGTGGGGAGGGCGGGGCACGGAGTGCGGGGCGGGCCTGCGGCGGCAGAGGCCAGCGTGACGTTGCATCAGCCTGAGGTGCCGTGTGTTCTCCCGGGGGAGGTTGTCCCTGGATCCCGGGAACCCAGCAGTGGCGGGCTGCACAGGCTCCCCGGGAGGGGAGGGGTGGATAGTGACCTGTGCTCGCACACAGGCTTCTTGGTGGCGGCAGCAGTAGCCTTAGCGTCTCATGCCCGTCTCTGGGGTCCGCGCTGTCAGCCGCGGCCCGCGCCCGTCTCTGGAGCTCCTTTAAGCGGCGCTCTTAATCCCCTCTCCTCGCGCACCAGGAAACAAAGAGGGAAGAAAAAGTCTCTTGCCTCTTCGGCAGGTCCAGACTTTTCCCCGGACTCCCTCCCGGCTAGCCGTGGTGCACTAACCCCCTGCAGGCTGTGTTCACGCCGCCAACCCCAGTCCTCTCCCGGCGCTCCGACCGAAGCCCGAGCCTCAGCTCCCAGCCCCGCCCGCCCCGGCGGGTGAGCAGACAAGCCTCTCGAGCTGGTGAGTGCCGGTCGGCCCTGATCCTCTGCGCGGGAATCTCCCCGCTTTGCCCTCCGCACCCCTGTTGCTGCGCTCCCCTCCGCGGCTCCGAAGCTTCCCCCTCCGCCACCCGCAGCCTCCGCCCGCGAAGGCGCTTCCTAGTGTGTGGAAACCTTTCCTCCTTCACAGCTCCCTCCCACTGGTGCAGGTCCCGGCCCTATTCTTTTGTCTCTGTTTATTCTTTTTTCTTCTGCCCTATCCAGGTACGTGGGGGAGTTTCTTTCGTTTTGGGAGGTCTGAGGTCTTCTGCCAGCATTCAGTAGGTGTTGTGTAGGAGTTGTTCCACGTGTAGATGTATTTCTGGTGTATCTGTGGGGAGGAAGGTGATCTCCGCGTCTTACTCTTCCGCCATCTTCCCGGAAGCCCCGAGGCCTCATTCTAAAAACTCATCGAAGCCAGTGGAAGTAAAGTTGCCAAGGTCGTTTGCAAAGTCATGAACATATTTCCCCAATTTTTCATGTGAAGCATAAAGAGACAAGAATGGAGTCAGTGGTAGAGCTCACTTTGTGAGTAGGAAGTATGGAATGGAAAATAAGATGGTGAGGTTGTATGAAGAGCATGTGTACTCAGCTATCCCCCATGACACCTCTGACTTCATAAAGTCTTCTCTGACTTTTGACTTCTGTTTTCCCTTCTCCAAACAAAAGCATCATAAAAATCTTAGGAATCCCTTCCATAGAGAGCCACGGTTGTCCTTAATAAAAACTACAGTAGAAGGACCACGGAAAGGTGTGAATGAATGAAGCCTGCTGTGATCTAACACTGTAGACGTGAGTCTGATTTCTGAATAGATCATTATATTAGAATAATGAAGAAAGCAGAACTCTCAAATGATGGCTTGAATGCCTCTTGGCTTTCTTTTTTTTTTTTCAGGTAAGGAAGGAAAAATCTGTGTGTTATCATTAGAGCATTTGATGTCAAGCAGAATGTCCCAGTATTGTGATTCAATAATCACTCTTACCATCTTGAAATAGAAGTAAAACTTATTCTAAATTGCTGGTTAGGAATCTTCTCAGAATGATCGACGGTGTATGATTAAAACTGTTGTACAGGCAATTGCTTCCACACACATCTAGGGAAGAACAGAGCATCCTAAAGGCAATTCAGTGCTCCACATTTGAGCCAAGATCCAAATACTAACTGTTTTTACTTGGTCACTTTTTAAAACTAGCTTAACTAGTTAATGAATACCCCTATCTACCTTTTCATCAGAGCCTGTCTCAACTATAGAATCTGTTCAACCAAAATATCTAATGTCTAATAACATCATTCTTTTGCCTACTCCAAGTTCTGCATAAGACCCCCTCCAATTTATCTCCCCTACTATGGCCTCATCTCCCAAGGACAGGTCCTGCTGAGAGCCTACGACTCTACGACACTTCCTACCTATGTCCATCCTCCCATTCTCAGCCAGCTCATCTTTTCCTAGGGGAAGCCTATCCATATTCTTGCTGCAATGCATGGTCTTCCTGCTATATTTGGGCCTATTTCTCTTTGGGATCAGAAAAATATACTTTTTAAAAAGCTAAGTGCAAGTATTTCCTCTATCCCAGAAGCCTGTGCCTATTACAAACCACAGTGATTAAAGATCCTGGGGTGCCAGGGGAAACTTGGGTCCACATATGACATATGTCCATTGACAAGATTTTTACAATGCAGCAGACACAGCAGAAATGATGGGAAATCATTACAGCAACATGTGACTCTGTGAAACTGTTTGGTATCCTAAAGCTTATATCTGGCAGTTATTGATCTTTTTTGTTTCCTTAGAATGAGTATGCAAAATATATCCTTTGTGATAGCTAAAATAACACAAAGACTGATACATATTTTAGCAAAATAGATTTAATATTATACTTATTCTTAATATGAATTATTAACTCACGTAGTAGCCATTATTAACTAGCCACACATTAATTTCTTATAATAATCATAATATACCATATATAATATTTGCCCTGCCCTATACCAAGTACATCACACATATTAACTCATTTAATATTCATAGTAATTCCGTATGGCTATTATTATTACTATATCTCTTTTTCAGATGAAAAAACTAAAGTGTATAGAGTTTAAATAAAATGCCCTAGCTCTTGTCCCTTGAAAATCATGAGCTGGATACCAAACTGAAGCATTACAACTGCAGGACCTGTACTCTGAATCTCTGGGCTAATAATACCAGGCAAGGGTTCTCAAAGGATGATTTATGGGCTGAAGATATTTATACTGCACATAATAAAGATAGGAAGAAGGAGGTCTATGTCTTTGTGACTTGGCTTCCTATAATCTTTTTTCCCAGTTTTACTGAGATATAACTGACATGTAACATATGCAACATTTATGCAACATAATGATTTAATATATATATAGTGCAATAATTACCACAATAAGTTTAGTTAACATCCATCACCTTGCATAGTTAAAATTTTTTTTTCTTGTGATGAGAACTTTTAAAATCTACTCTTTTAACAACTTTCAGATATACTAAACAGCATAGTCACCATGCTGTACATTACATACCCAGAACTTATTTACCTTATAACTGGAAGTTTGTACCTTTTTACCACCTTCGCCCATTCCCCATTCCCCTGGCAACCACCAATCTTCTTTCTGTTTCTATGACTCGGTTTTTTTAGATTCCGCATATAAGTGAGATAATACAGAATTTGTCTTTCTCTGTACGATTTATTTCACTTAGCATATTGCCCTCAAGGTCCATCCATGTTGTTGAAAATGACAGGATTTCCTTATTTTTTATGGATGAATAATATTCAATTGTGTATATATGTGTGTGTATATTTTCTTTATCCGTTCATCTGCTAATGGACACTTAGGTTGTTTCCATGTCTTGACTATTGTAACTAATGTTGCAAAGGACATGGGAATACAGATCTCTTTGTGATAGTGATTTCATTTTCTTTGAGTATATTCCCAGAAGAGGGACTGCTGAATCATATGGTATTTCTATTTTTAGTGTTTTGAGGAACCTCCATACTGTTTTCCATAGTGGCTGTATGAATTTACATTCCCACCAACAGTGCACAAGGGTTCCTTTTTCTCCACATCCTTGCCAACACTTGTTATCGTTTGTCTTTTTTATGATAACCATTCTGACAGGTCTGAGGTGGTATCTCACTGTGTGTTGATTTTCATTTCCCTGATGATCAGTAATGTTGAGCACATTTTCATGTATCTGTTGGCCATTTGTACGAGTTCTTTATTTTGGATATTATCCTCTTTTCAGATATATGATTTGCAAATATTTTCTTCCACTTGGTAGTTTGCCTTTTCATTTTGTTGACTGTTTCCTTTGTTGTGCAGAAGCTTTTTAGTTAGGCATAGTCCCACCTTCCTTTTGTTGCCTTTGCTTTTGGTGTCAAATCCAATAAATCATTGTCAAGACTGATGTCAAGGAGCTCACCCCTTATGCTTTCTTCTAGGAGTCTTATGGTTTTCAATTTTATTTATTGGAGTATAGTTGCTTTACAATATTGTGTTAGTTTATACTATACAGCAAAGTGAATCAGCTATACGTATACATATATCCCCCTTTTGTTGGATTTCCTTCTCGTTTAGGTCACCACAGAGTGCTGAGTAGAGTTCCCTGAGCTATACAGTAGGTTCTCATTAGTTATGTATTTTATACATAGTATCAGTAGTGTATATACGTCAATCCCAATCTCCCAATTCATCCCCCCCTTCCCCATTGGTATCCATATGTTTGTTCTCTAGGTCTGTGTCTCTATTTCTGCTTTGTAAATAAGATTGTCTATACCAATTTTTTCAGATTCCACATATAGGCGTTAATATATGATATTTTTTTTTCTCTTTCTGACTTACTTCACTCTGTATGACAGTCTCTGGGTCCATCCATGTCTCTACAAATGACCCAGTTTGGTTCCTTTTTATGGCTGAGTAATATTCCATTGTATATATGTGCCACATCTTCTTTATTGATTCATCTGTTGATGTACATTTAGGTTGTTTCGATGTCTTGGCTATTGTGAATAGTGCTGCTATGAATATAGGGGTGTGTGTACCTTTTTGAATTATAGTTTTGTCTGGGTATATGCCCAGGAGTAGGATTGCTGGATCATATGGTAATTCTATTTTTAGTTTTCTGAGGAAACTCCACACTGTGTTCCATAATGGTTGCACCAACTTACATTCCCACCAACAGGGTAGGAGGGTTCCCTTTTCTCCTTACCCCCTCCAGCATTTGTTATTTGTAGACTTCTTAATGATGGCCATTCTGAATGGTGTGAGGTGGTACCTCATTGTAGTTTTGATTTGCATTTCTCTAATAATTAGTGATGTTGAGCATCTTTTCATGTGTCTACTGGCCATCTGTATGTCTTCTTTGGAGAAATGTCTATTAAGGTCTTCTGCCCAGTTTTTGATTGGGTTGTTTGTTTTCTTGTTGTTGAGTTGTATGAGATGTTTGTATATTTTGGAGATTAAGCCCTTGTCTGTTGCATCATTTGCAAATATTTTCTCCTATTTTGTAGGTTGGCCTTTCATTTTTTGTTTGTTTTTGTTGCTGTTTCTTATGGTTTCCTTTGCTGTGTAAGAGCTTGTAAGTTTGACAGGAATTTCAAAACTTCAGGGTTGAGATACAAAAAAACCAGTATTATTAAAGGGGGCGTGATTCATTAAAAATCGCTACCCTTCATCAAATTAGGATACTCAAGCATGGTGTCATTTGAATGAGACCATGATGTCACTTGCATGAGCTGTCACATTACTCCTCTGTTTCCCATTGGGCCACAGTATTCTGAGAAACAGACCATCAAATGTGTAGGTAAAGGAGGGCAGGGAGTATACCTCTGGACAGAAATACCTTTAAGTGACTGAAGCAACAGTAACTAGTGGCAGAGGAAAAGAACTTGAGCAGTCAGGACACTGTTGGAGGCCTTGCACACTTTGTGAGAACTTGATTCCTTGCCACCTGCTAGGATGAAGGGAAGACAGAAAACTGTTTTCTTTTATCTTGATTCTGTCTCTACAAAGACGCTCTCTGCAGGTTTGTTTACTCCTTTAGTTTTGTCCTCAAGCTGCAGACCAAGATGATTTTTTTCCTAAATATGTAATTTTGAATTAACACCGCCTGTCCCCATTCCAAATTGGCTCCCATTTTTCCTGTATCCTCCAAACACCCCCACCGAACTCTATCCTGCCGTGTAGGAAAACATACCAAAAATGGGTTTGCACTATATTTAGAAAGTATGATTTTAAAAAAATTATCAATAATTGTATCTGGTTGTATTGTTCCCAGATCATATCCTCCTTCTGTGCTACATTTAGATGTTAGAGAGGAGAATGTGTCATCCGTGGAAGGGGAGCTGAGGTGCTGATGTGTACACAGCTGTAGCGCCCATGCACAAATCAGATCCTGAACCTGAAAAGTAGGAATATCTTGGTTGGAAACAAAACTGGATGGGAAACGTTGATCAAAATGTTAAATAGCCAATATGTCCAAGTGGTCAAAATGAGTATTTCCAGTCTATTTTAAGTGCATTTTTATGGCTCACAATTGTTATCTAATCATTGTGTTTTCCCAAATGGTTAGAATTTCAGGTCAAAAGGAGAAGTATCAGTAGAGTCCACCATTGAGAAGATCATTTAAACAAACATCTCCCTTTCAAAGCTTCCAGAATGACAGATCACCCATTATCAATTATCTATCTAATTTTTATATCTCCATCTATATGCTAATGCACACATACTATATTATTAACATGTGTATACACACACATACATAATGACAGCATGGGAATATGTCTTTGAACTGCATTTCTGTCATGCCCTTTTACTTAGTCACTTTTCCCCCAGTCCTGGACTAAGGGAAATTTTTTTGGAGAAAGAAAAAAAAAAACTCTTCATCCTAACTTTGAATTGTAGTAAGAATTTGATGTA
Source organism: Lipotes vexillifer (assembly GCF_000442215.2). Classification (NCBI taxonomy): domain Eukaryota; kingdom Metazoa; phylum Chordata; class Mammalia; order Artiodactyla; family Lipotidae; genus Lipotes; species Lipotes vexillifer. The sequence continues at coordinate 643,654 of NW_006770014.1, forward strand.
TTATGAAGCAGGAAAGCCATTTAATTTTTTTCTCTGAATTTGATATTCTGACTGTCATGAAACCATTGTTCAGTAAAGGCAAAAATTGCAGCTGCCTAGATTTTGCATGTTTGTTCACTGTTTTTAGATGGAAATCGAGGTAAAAGTTTGGTTGGAATTTGAGCACTGACAATTTGACATGCTGTGTATTGACATTTTCCTGCTCATTAGTTTGTGCATGTGAGCAGACAGCTTGTCACTCTCCACAGTACATAGGCACACTGGTATTTTGTTGTGTGTATTATGTTTATGGAAGCCTTTCTGAAACTCTCTTAGCAGTTTGATAGCATAAATGTATATTTTAAATTTTTTGGATGATTTTTTCTACTTAATAACTTGCCTGATCACCGATCATTTTTATTTTCTTCTTTTTTTTTGCGGTACGCGGGCCTCTCACTGTCGTGGCCTCTCCCGTTGCGGAGCACAGGCTCCGGACGCGCAGGCTCAGCGGCCATGGCTCACGGGCCCAGCCGCTCCGCGGCATGTGGGATCTTCCCAGACCGGGGCACGAACCCGCGTCCCCTGCATCGGCAGGCGGACTCTCAACCACTGCGCCACCAGGGAAGCCCTTCTTCTTCTTTTTTTAAGGGACACTATTATATGTATTTTATTTATTTATTTATTTGGCTGCATTAGGTCTTCACTGTGACATGTGGGATCTTTCTTTGTGTCAAGTGGGCTTCTCTCTAGTTGTGGTATGCAGGCTCCAGAGTGCACGGGCTCAGCAGTTGCGGCCCGGGGGCTTAGCTGTCCTGTGGCATGTGGGATCTTAGTTCCCCGACCAGGGATCGAACCCATGTCCCCATTGGAAGGCGGATTCTTAAACACGGGACCACAAGGGAAGTCCTTCACTTTTATTTTCTTCTGATATTCAAACAGACTTTTCACAAAAAGAATCCAAGTTTTAAAAAAAGAAACGGGAAATGATTATACAAAGAGAAAAAGAACATGTTGAGCATTTTTACAAAGATAATAAATATGTCTCTGTTAAGAGTTTCATTACAATAAAATAGATGTTTTCCCCCTTCACCTATTGAGACCACTAACAGTTTGGGTCTCCTGAATTATATTATGTTTGATAACTTCCTGTTGCATTAGTGAATTTCCATTTGGCTATAAAAAATTTCCTGATAAAGCACCATTATTTCTATGGCTCTGAGGCAAAGCATAATCTGATAATGTAGCTACTTTTATTATAACTGTAGCTAATGTGATAATATACACCATATTATTACAGAAATGCTTGGTGATGTTTTCACTTTTGGAAAAGAGCAGACAGCCTCAGAGAAAGAACAACAGGAGAGACAAGGGATATTCAAACAGAACAGCAAAGTGTGCCCTTAAAAAGCAAGTTGGGGGCTTCCCTGGTGGCGCAGTGCTTGAGAGTCCGCCTGCCGATGCAGGAGACGCGGGTTCGTGCCCCGTTTCGGGAAGATCCCACATGCCGCGGAGCGGCTGGGCCCGTGAGCCATGGCCGCTGAGCCTGCGCGTCCGGAGCCTGTGCTCCGCAAATGGGAGAGGCCACAACAGTGAGAGGCCCGCATAATGCAAGGGAAAAAAAAAAAAAAAAAAGCAAGTTGGCTCCACAACTGTATAATGCAATTTGTTCTCCCAGGAAGAATGAAGAAAAGGGGTGGGGGGCGGCGGGGCATTCCCTTCCTCACAAATCAGGGTGACACACCCTGTGTCTGAAATCAGAAATCACCTGTCTCTTATGTTTAGGATGATACCTGTCAACAGGGATAGACAATGAAGATGAGCTCATTAGGACAGACTGGTTATCTCATTTAGACTGAGTTTACCTCTAAACCATTCAATTCCAATCCATATGTTGAGCCCCTACTAAGTCTAAGTACTATGCTAGATGGTGTAGATACAGTGGTGAAAACACCATGATCCCTATTGTTAAGCAGAACATATTATTTAATAATCATAACACAATGTAGTGGGAGGTATGTAAATAATTAATTATCATTCCACGTAACAAGTGATTTTAAGAGATATTGACAAGGCCTCTTGGAGGCTAGGTAGGAGTTCCAGATGGATGAGACAGTCAGGAGTGTGTGGAACAGAAGGGAAGAGGTGGTGGTTGCTAGAAATGGTTGAAAAGGCATTGGGGGTGACAGGTTAAGGTCAGATGTGAAGGACGTGACATGCTCTGAAGAGTATTCTGGACTTTATTCCATGATGGGGGTGGAGGAGGTTATCCCGAAAGGAGCAGCAATAATAGTTCAGATATATGTTTTGGAAAGACGTCCCTGTGAACAGAGTGCAGGATGGATAGGAGCGATAAACAACTTAAAAGAGGGGAAGCCCATGAAGCTACACTAAGGTTGCTCACCAGATTTGAGGGATGCACAGATTTGCTATATGTATTTAAGCCAATTGAACTGGCTTTTGAATGATTGAATTGAATGATTGAGGGAAAAAGTGGGAGTCAAGGGAATTGACTTGTGTGACTAGGTAACTGGTTGGCCCCATTAACTGATAAAGAAAAATCTTGCTAATGAGTTTGTTTTGGGATGTATTAATTTTGAGATCACTTCCAGAATATCCAGGTGGAGTTGCCCAGCAGGCTCAAGAAAGATACCAAACTTCTGAGTTACCAGTATATTAGCGGCAGTTAGAGTTTGGGAAACAGATGAAATAGCGGAAGGAAGAAATGGAAGGAAAAATGAGAAAGCTGAGGTTGAAAGTCTGGGAACACACATTCAGAGGGCATAAGGAAAAGAACTAGTGAGGGAACCCAAGAAGAAGGATTTAGAGGGGAGGAGGAGAGAAAATAGGAAAAGGTAAAGTAGTGGTTTGACGAAGCAAGTTTCTAGATGGAAGGATCCAACTGTGTTAGAGACCCCTGGGCTGCTAAGAAAAATAATGATGGCAAGTCCTGAAGATGCACAGTTGGGAGGAATAAGAGACTGCGGAGGCAAACTACTTATTTTGAAGCTTGGTAGGCAAAAGAATGGTAAGAGGTAGAGTTGGGATAAGGAACTTCTGTAACTGGTGAGAGCCGAGCAAGGCTGTGTGCCGAGGAAGAGAAAAATGTGCAGAGAAGGTAAAATATAAGGATTAGCCTTGGACTTGGAGAAGGATAGGTACTGATGTGAATGTAGAATGGAAGGGAGGCATGTGATGCGGTTCACATATCATCACATGCAAACCCCTTCACACATCTGTGAGACTGTGTTACCCATCTCAACCCACTTGTATGTGAAGGTTTGCCTCTTTGTGGCCACAGACTGACTCACCCCAGATTAATCATCTTGTGAATGAGTATCATTGTTCATAACAATCTCTAAGTGAGGGATTTGTCAAGGTCATCACAAACCCATCAACAATGTTATAACAACAATAACAAAACCTTCAAACCAAAGCCCCTTAACACATACTCTATTTTTTATGAGTTAACAGTATTGTATTATCTTAGTGTACAAGAAATGAAAACAGGGTGATAAAACTTGAATTAACAGATGACCTCATTACTTGAAGTTTTATTTTACCCAACCTTTAGCAAAAAAGAGGCAAATGATAAACATGTTCCTATGAAGTTCACAGAAAGAAACTTTGCAAAATTTCCTTCCCTAATTCACTCTCTGTACCTAAAGTCCTAGGAAGATATTGTAAAATGTTATTGAACATGATACCCTGAGGCACAGAAAAATACTGGATCATTAAAGAGAGATCAAATTATGGTCAGTTTCCTACACAGTAAAGGAAGAAGGGCTAAGCATTTAAAGATTTTCAGTGGAGTTAGAATACAATGTATTTGTTTGGTTGACCTCAGGTTAAGCAGAAAATAAAATTTATCAGAACCTCTCATTTTCACCATTCTCTGAGCACTCCAGTTAATTTAAATTTTGTACAGGGAAACAGTACAGAGTTGATTTTTATTCTATGGTAGAGAAGTTATACTTGGTTACAGGTATGAACTTTCTAGGTATAAAGCACAGAAAGGTTTTCATCCCTGATGATAAATCTTTTCATAAGTTTTATCCAATTCACTTAGAATTATTGAAGCTATTCCAGAGGAGACACTCTGTCATTCTATACTAGTGGTACATAAGATAATTCTCACTCAATGGGGTTTTTTTTTTTTAAAAAACCATTGTTCGTCTCTGATGAAATGAGCTTATGCAAAGGTCATTGACCATGTTTCTGGTTCTAGTTTCAGCTTTGCTGTTGACATTGACAAATCCTTCACTTGCTTGGATCTCAGAGTTCTTATCTGTAATGCAAAGAGTTTGTCTAAGATAAACTTCAAGGGCCCTTTCAGATGTAAAATGCTTTGTGTCTATATTCTTTGTATTTGGCCTAAATTTTCCAATTTGGGGCTATCTCTCTTGGATCATTTCCTTCAGCGATCAAAACATCTCCCATCTTAAAATAATTTTGTTCAATGTCCAGGAGTCATCCCATTTCTCATAGCAAAACTTCTTGAGAGGGTTGTCTGTATTGGTTGTCTCTCCTTCCTCACTTTCTATTCTGACTTAAACCCTCTCCAGTTGGGCTTCTGCACACACCTATCACTGAAACCACCCTTGTGATAGTTGACAGTGATCTCCATCTTGCCAAATCTTTTGGTTAATTCTCTATCTTTATTTTTGCTCATATGACCTAGTTAACTGTTCCTTCCCACGTTAAAAAATTGTTTCTCTAATCTTCCGTGTACCATACTTTCCTGATATTTTCTCCTACTCACTGCACAGTAACCCCTGCTGGCTTTTCTTCTTCTCAGTCTCTAAACCAACTTGTCTAATAGAAATATAACATGAGCCACATATGTGATTTTAAATTTCCTAGGATTTAATTTCCACATTAAAAAAAGTAAAAAAGAGGTGAAATCAATTTTAATAATACATTTTAATTAACTCAAAATCTCCAAAATATTATTTCAGTAAGTAACCACTATAAATAATTAATGAGCTACTTTACATTCTTTATATATATATTTAATCTTCACAATCGGGTATTTTACACTTATAGTGCATCTCAGTTTGGAGTAGCATATTTTGAAAGTTGAAAAGCCACATGTGGCTACTAGTGGCCAACACATTGGATGGTGCAACTCTAAATGCAGGAGTGGCGTGGGGCTCAGTCCTGAAGCCCTTTTTATTCTTCATGTACAGTCTTTCTGGGTGACCTAGGTGAGCATGTATTATCAGTCTTTCAATAAGTATTTCTTGGCTGCTTAACACAGGCTACTGTGTTCTAGGTAGTAGAGGACACAATAGTGAACAAAATAGTCATAAATCCCCACCCCAACAGAGCCTATTTTCTACTAAAAGAGAGTAGACACTAAACAATATAACTGAGTTAAGTATATCGCACAAGAGAAGGTGATAAGTGCTGTGGCAGAGACAGAGGAGTGGCAGAAAAGTGGAAAGTGAAGTTAGAGAGGCAAAGAAGGGGTCAGATGATTTAGGGCTATTTTTTTTTTTTTTGTATGCTATTGAAAAATCTTTGGCTTTTATCATATTGAGATGAGGAAACATTAGAAGGCTTCAAGCAAAGAAATACATGATATAACTCAAGCTGTGAAGATGATTTTGGCAGCTGTTTTGAGAATATACAATAAAAGGTCAGGGGAGAAACGTGACCAGATAGGAGGCTGTTGCAATAATCTAAGCTGGAGAGGACAGTGGCTTTGATCTGTTTGTTACCAGCGGAAGTAGTGAGAAGGTATCAAGTTCAGGCCAGATATATAAACATGGGAATCATCAGCGCATGTCTTCTTTGTCCAATAGGATAGCTACTGGCCACATATTGCTATTTAAATTTAAATTAATTAAAAAAAATGAGCTCCTCAGTTATACCAGCCTAGCTGTATTTCAAGTGCTAATATCCACATGTGGTGAGTGATACTGCAGTAGACAGTACAGACATAGAACATTTCCATTCTCGCTGAAAGTTCTATTGGGCAACATTGATACAGATGACATTTAGAGTTTTGTCCTCCCATCTCTCAAATCAACTTCCTACTAGATGTTTCCACTGAATAATTATATTATTGTTATACTAATATATGTCAAATTATCATCATATACACAACATGGTCAGTATTTTTTTTTTTTTTTTTTTTTTTTTTTTTGCGGTACGCGGGCCTCTCACTGTTGTGGCCTCTCCCGCTGCGGAGCGCAGGCTCCGGATGCGCAGGCGCAGTGGCCACGGCTCATGGGCCCAGACGCTCCGCGGCATGTGGGATCCTCCCGGACCAGGGCACGAACCCACGTCCCCTGCATCGGCAGGTGGACTCTCAACCACTGCGCCACCAGGGAAGCCCCATGGTCAGTATTTTTGATTCCAGTCTTCATCCCTCTGTCTACTTTGAATTCATTTTTGCCATCCCGGTAAATGGGATCACCATCTGTACTACTGAGCCAACTATGAGGTCATTCCTCATTCCTATCTTTCTCTCCCCACCCATCCCATCACTTCTAATCCATTAGCAGGCTGATTTGCTTCTACCTCTAAGACATAGCCTATGACCACCGCTTAGCATCTCCATGTCAATCACATCCTCTTTCACGGGACAACTGAGATGGCTTCCAAATTAGTGTTTTTTTCCACTCTTACAATACGGTAGAATCACCTGGGAGTTTAGAACAACAACAACAAAAAGCCAGGAAAAGCAATGCCTAGGCGCTACTCCATGCCCACAAGTAGAGCGTGGCTTTATAAAAGTTTCCTAGGGGCAAGGAGGGCTGAGGACCACTTTTACCCTATCCTCTTCCACCACTTCCCATTGTCTACTCGCCACATAGGAGCCAGAGTGACCTTCCTTTTTTTTTTTTTTTTTTTCTTTTTTTTCAGTTTCTTCCCCTAGTAAATTAAATAACATTTTCTTATGTTTCAGTTTTTACTCGCCCTTTTTTTGCAGTACGCGGGCCTCTCACTGCTGTGCCCTCTTCCGTTGCGGAGCACAGGCTCCGGACGCGCAGGCTCAGCGGCCATGGCTCACGGGCCCAGCCGCTCCGCGGCATGTGGGATCCTCCCGGACCGGGGCACGAACCCATGTCCCCTGCGTCGGCAGGCGGACTCCCAACCACTGCGCCACCAGGGAAGCCCCAGAGTGACCTTTCTAAATAGTAAATCAGATCATGTTTTTCCCTCGCCTGAAACTTTCTCATCATCTCTCATTGCTCTGAAAAGAATTTGGAGCTCCTGACCGTACAAGATCTGGCCCTGAATGTTTCTCCAGTTTGCTTTTGCCTGGCGGGCACCTATGGCTGTCACTTCCTCCTGGAGGTGCCCTGTCCTTCTCATCTTAACCAGCCCTTCTCTCCTCCCCCAGCACCTTTCTCAATCACTTCCCTTCCCAATTCCCTGGTTTATTTTCTTTATGGAATCTGTTGTTCTCTGAAATTGTTACCAAATGCAAGTTCACGTGCGGGATGCATTGTGAGGCCAAACAATACAGAAACGTTGGAGTTTGGAGCCGGGAAATGTTTATTGCAGGGCCATGCAAGGAGAAAGGGGGCTCATGCCCCCTGCAAATGCCTAACTCCCAAAAGTGTTTCAGCAAAGCATTTTTAAAGGCCGGGTGAGGGAGGAAGGTCACAGGGTATGTGATCAGCTCATGCACAATTCTCTGATTGGTTGATTATGAGGTAACAGGGTGTAGGTCCAGGACTACGTGCTCATGATCATCAAATAGTTAATTTCTTACATTTGGTGGTGGTTTTTAGCATCTGAAAAACTCAGTAAATATGCATGAGACACTATTATCTGGGTACTTCAGAGAGGAGCTACAGCAGAGGATATGGGGAAGGGGTCTGTCCTGGGAGGCCTCATAGGTTCCTGCTCGCTTACACAATGATCATATTTAATACTTTTCTGATCTGTTGTTTACTCCCTGACTAGAACCTATAGTCCATAAGAGCAAGGAACATTTATCTATTTATCTCTAGCACTAGAACAGAACCTGGCAACAAATAAATATTTTTGAATGACCCCATTCAATTGCTTCATTTAATACAGATTTTAAAAGATTTAGAATCTTCAGGGAAGAGACAATGATTACAATGATGATAATAACGTACTCAGCAACAGCTATGATTTATAGAGTGCTTACTATGTGTTAGGCACTGTGTTTATTTCAATACACCCATTTTATGGATAAGATCACTGGGATTTAGAAAGGCAAAGTAACTTGATTGGGGCCACCAAGGTAGTAAGTATGAGAAGCCAGATCTGGAACTGGGATCTGTCTGAGGCCAAGGTCCTAAATATTAAAAAACAAACAAAAAAAAACCCCAAACCAAACTTGTAGCCGTTTAATAAATATTTATGAAATAAATAGAATCAATGGCAGTTGATACATTTTAGAAGCTTGTCAAACACTGACAGTTTATGATTAGGAAAAACAATATACTTCATCTTCTCTTCCCATATAGACTTTGTGTCACTGTTGCATCCTTTTGCCCCTGTAAAGAACTCAAGTGCTGGCCTGCATTCCTCTTTTGCCAGTTATTTTGTGCAACATGCTGTTCTAGCCTAAAGAATTCCATCTCCTAGCAGCTACCAGGGTTACTTGCAGCCTCAACGATCTTCCTTTGAGAGAGGGAAAAATCCCTTAACTTTGTAACACAGTCCAGCGATGCATGAGAAGCCTTTGTCAAACCGTAGGGGGGAAAAAAGGAAAATAAAAATACCGTTCTCCTCTGGAATGTCTCCTAGGACTAGTGAAAAATGCTAATTCTGACAACAGCGAAGTCATTTAAAAATCAAAGCACCTTTGAATTATATTCGAAATGAGATTAAAATGAGAAGTGGTGCAAGAAAATAATTATATGAGCATCTTATCCCCTCCAGCTCTGTCCTCCTGGTGTGTGAAGCCCTCGATGTTTCCCCCCAGGAAAGATTTTCCCGTAACTCATCCTAGATACGCTTTGGTTCCGTTTGCAGGAAAAGGTAGAGAGGGCTGCAAGGCTTTTCTTGATTGCCCCAGAATAGGCTGATGGGAAGTTCGAGCCTTCCCTCCTTTCTATAAAAAGCCCCCAACGGTGCAGCGTTTTTATTTTTAATTACTCCAAGCTTGGTGTGCATAGGGGTGCTTACTGGCCTCGACTAAACGGGCTGGATCTGGAGACTCCAGGAGATCAAGTTCAAAGTGGGTCAGAGCGCTTACAGAATGTGCATTTCTCCTTCCCAGCACAGGCCTACGCTCTCCACACCCCGCCTCGCGCCTCCGAGCCCCTCACCCTGCTGCGGAGACGCCCCTCTCCCCCGGGCATCCAGGAAGGGGATGCGCCCTGGGGAAAGGGCAAGGATCCCAGGCCGCGTGATCTATCCCCAAGGCACGCCTGGCTCCCACATCCCCCGGCCGCCCCCGCCCCGAGCGAGCCGGCCCGCGCCCTAACGCTCCGGGGGCCCGTCCGCATTCTTCTGCAGCCAGATGACGGCCCTCGGGGCGCCCCTTCTTCCCGGCGCGCGGCTACCAGGGCGCGGGGGGCGGGAGCTGCGCCCCAGCCCGCGGCCCAGATGGCCCGGCAGCCCCGAGCGGGGACATTTTCTCAGGCTTTCAAAGAGAGCACTTTCTTTCCTGCCTAATATTTAGCTCCTTCAAATGCAAATGGAGAGGTTTCGCTCCAAGGTTAGCATAACAATTATGGGAAAGCTTTAAATCTGATGCGTTTGTTTACACGATGAAAGGCCGGCAGGATCCGAAAGCTCGGAGGCCCGGCTTTTCAGCGACTATTTTCTAACTGGTGCCCTGCGAGTCAATTTTAGATCACAAAGAAAACCAATTTATAGGACGGTGGAGGCTAATTTTGGAGGGAGTTCGACGTTATTATCATGTTTTTTTAAATGACCGCTGCTGAAATAGTGATTATTTTTGTCCCCCTTTTTCATCGTGAAGTTTGGTGGGAGGTAATTGGTGTTGGTGACGGGCAGGAAGGTCTTCGTTCCTGGGGACTATGGGAACTGAGCATGGGGCTAACGCAGGTAGAGGATTTTCCAGGGACCTGGTGGGATTTTAGCCTAACACGCGTAAAAGTGTCTTTCAGTGTGCTTGTCAAAGAAGCTGAACTCTTTTCGATTTGGCTTAAATGGTTTGGTGTTTCAAAAAGGGTTGTCTGGTTTTAGCTACAACCTCAGACTAAGAGTTAGGGAATGCCATTCCCTCACTGTAAAACCATTGATTTCCAGATCTTGACACTGAGAACTGGGCCTGGCCCATTGGAAATGTCTCAGCTCTGCTGGGAGGGGGGAAGGATGACCTTCAGGGCCTGCTGAATCAGCAAGAAGGAAATTTCAGGCTTTTTTCTTTTTGTCTTTGCTCTTAGACCTTCCAGGAGACTTTTTCCAGCCCTCCCTCCTGGCACACAAAGGAGAGCTCTTATATTCGATGCTGTGAGATCTCCGCCTATTAGGGTCTTCTCAGTGTGAGGCCCAGGAGTGAATGAAGACCCCTGGGAGCTTGTTAAATCTATTGGCTTCATAATATATTAGAAAATGTTTTGTAAACACTACAATCTACAATCCCTGTAACACTGAAAGTTTATGAGTATGGAGTACTTAAGAGTATTATTCCATTTGGGGAGTATTATTGACCAACATAAATATGTCATTTTCAGTGTGAAGATTAAGTGACAAAACCATTTTTTTTCTTGAATTATTTCTACAGGTGAACTGAAATACCTGTCCTGACGGTGGGACCAGGGCAAGCATGGATGGTGCTATTATTGGACAGGTACAAAGCAGTAGTGTTCAACCTGAGTGTGTAGCAGAATCACCTGAGGGTCTTGTTAAACCGGATGGCTGGACCTCACCCCCTGTTGTCTGATGGAGTAGGTCTGGGGTGGAGCCTGAGAATTTCCATTTCACACAAGTGGCCAGGTGTTACTGATGCCCTCTTCCCAGGACCACACTTGGAGAACCACTAGCAGAAAAGAATCAGAGCTGTATTATTTTGAGAGAACCTAATAGGATAAAGCAGTTTCCTCTTTGTAAGAATAGCTTAGAGAAAAAGAATAGCTACTGATTGCTACTGGGAATTAAGATTGAGGAACTATTCTTAAATTTAAACATTTCTCTGATCTGGGTTTTTTTGGTTTTTTTTTTTTGCCATGCGCGGGCCTCTCACTGTTGTGGCCTCTCCCGTTGTGGAGCACAGGCTCCGGACGCCCAGGCTCAGCAGCCATGGCTCAGAGGCCCAGCCGCTCTGCGGCATGTGGGATCTTCCAGGACCGGGGCACAAACCCGTGTCTCCTGCATCGGCAGGCAGACTCTCAACCACTGTGCCACCAGGGAAGCCCTGATCTGGGTTTTTAAAGATTATTGGCTTGGCCTATTTAGAAGCTCAAAGTGAAGTGAAGTCTTCCTGAATAGTGTTACAAAAACACTATTTGGCCCTGCTAGCCAGATGAATGGGTTCTCAGCAGATGGTGGTATATTAATTAAATATATATTTTTTCTGATATTCAGGTACATGGAACTTGCTCCTTGGTCATCTTACTAATCTTGCCCCTCTTATGAATTACCCTATGATATGGCCTTTTCTGGAGTGTTTTCTTTCTCTGAAACCCTAGACTACAGGGTCTTTCTCCTTACTGAGACCCCTCTTCAAACCCAAGTGCCGAAATAAGCCTTCAAGACAGAGTAGTTGAGATTTTCATGAAATCTTAAAACCCCCTCTCATTCATCTAACCATTTGATGTAATCAAACATACTTATATGCTTATGTTTAATGTCTGTATTTGATCTTAGTGTCATCAATATGCGTTTTCCTGTTTTATTTTAAATTGCATATCCTGTGAAGGAGAGACATTTTAATTCTCACTTTTCATAGTGCTTAGTATGGAGCCACACAGATGTAGATATGTAAAAACAAATGATTTTAATGACGATGATGATGTCTCATTAAGTGGCTTGACATGAAGTTAGGGTCTGTTTACATACTACTAAAATATATAGATGAAAATATATCTTCTAGATAAAGTCACTTGACCATGGACACATGTCATGCTAGTTAGAGACTAGTAATAAATTTAAATTACAGGAGAAGTTTTTCTCAAGTCATATTTTTATGTGCATTAATATATAGCCCAAGAAATCATATGTAAATCATTCTGTAAGATAAACAAACACCTAAAACTGATTTTTTGTTTAATAGGCACCATAACATGCTGGAGAACACTGACAAGTGAGCCTCACCAGTAACTAGTTTTGTGATGTTGGGTGTTGAGGATGGAGGGCGATGCTGTCGAAATAGAATTTGCTGAGTAAGTCATTTACCCTTCTCTCATCTACGAGCATGAGATATGAATGATCGTTATAGTTGTTTCTGAATTGCACGTATAGCATCTGCTTTGGGTTACTTAAACCATATAATACATACACATGCATGAGGGTCAGCATTGGTTTAAACAGGTGACTATTATGATAATACTGTCAACACCTTTTAAAATTATTGTGATCTCCTCTACATATGTTCAGTCTCTTACATTCAAGTCATTGAAGAGACATTTAATTTAGAAACGGAGCAGAATTTCTTTACCCTTGCCGTTATCGTATGTCACAGCTGACTGCTTTAGTGCCAATAAAATGCTAGGGGCTCTGGTTTTTACTGGGCAAAAGCACTGAGTGACAAAGTCATTCCTGTTGAATATTAACATCATTTACTAAGAATATAATTAGAAATAAAATAAGCTAGCATATAAAATTTGTATCTTAATCATCCTCTGTCCTTGTTCAGGTGTTAAAAAATTCTTTTCTTGGTCCTTAATATAGAGTTAGGGTTTTAAGGGCATTAAGCCATCATCACAGCTATTGAGGCAGTGGACATTTCCTCAGGTATTTTAAGAGACTTGACTATTTTGGAGGTCGAGTGAAGAGTGGGACACGAAATCTGTGTGTGTTTGCGTCTCTGTATTGTGGGGTGGGGGAATGGAAGTGGAAAACGATAGAGTAAATAAGGCTCACGGGTACTTACTAGTTCTGAAATAAAACCACGATTTGAATCTGATAGGTCAATTATATATAAATACGGTGTAGAGGGCAGATAGCCAGAAATAACAGATTTTATTCTCCAGAGGGAAAGGGAGAATTAACTAGAACAGAAGTCTCTGGAACAGGGGTACTCCATTAGATAAGAACCGTAAGGCTTGAATACAATTATTTCATTGTATATTCATTTTATTTACCAGTTCTCCTGCTGCAGACATTGGCGTTGCTTCCATTTATTTTTGCTGTTATAAATAATGCTGCTATGTTCATTATTGTGCTTGTTTCCTGGTACAGAGGTGCCATATTATCTCTAAGGCATATTCATTTTGTGATGCGTTATTAATTTCAATTCTGTCTATAATTTTTATGAACAAAGTAGTAACCCTTAAGCCAATTTCATGTGTTTGCACAGTAGAATTGTTCATTAGAGGGTATGTAGCTCTTCAGCTTTGCAAGCTAATGCCAAAATTGCTTTCCAAAAACTGCATACTCCTACCACAGTGTATGAGTTCTTGTTGCTGTGTATCCTTCCTAACACACTACATTGTCAGAATTTTACCTCATTGTTGTTTTTAATTTCCTCTCTTTGATTATTTTAATGTGGTTGATCATTTTTCATATATTGTTCATTCATGTTTTGTCTTTTTTAATGTAATTTACTACGCTTCTTTCTATTTTTTATTTTTTTTATTATTATTTTTTACTTTATTTATTTGGTTGCCTTGGGTCTTAGCTGCAGCAGGCGAGCTCCTTAGTTGCAGCACGTGGCTCCTTAGTTGCAGCAGATGGGCTCCTTAGTTGTGTCAGGTGGGCTGCTTAGTTGCAGCTCACTGGTTCCTTAGTTGTGGCATGTGAACTCTTAGTTGCAGCATGCATGTGGGATCTAGTTCCCAGACCAGGGATGGAAACTGGGCCCCCTGCATCGGGAGCGTGGAGTCTTAACCACTGCGCCACCAGGGAAGTCTCACTACCCTTCTTTTTTAAAAAAATTAGTAGGAACATTCTCATACTAATCTTGTGATGATTATATGCTATTGCAAATAATCATTCTTACTTTGTGGCTGCCATTTTCATCCTCTATTAGATATTTTTTGATAAACAGAAAAGTTCTTAGCTTTAAATGACTTATCATTTTCTTTATGTTTTCACTCTTTTTGTCCTGTTTAAGAATGCATCTTTTTATCAAAAAGATGTTGTATCACATTCTTTTTCTAAAAGTGCTAAGCCCTCAACCAATCTGAAATTGTTTTTTTTAGAAGATGTGAGGAAGAGATCCAAGTCCGTTTTTTTCCTAAAGGGGTAGCTGGTTATTCTTGTGTGTTTATTCAGTAGTCCCTGCTTTCCTATTGGTGTGTGATGCTACCTGTATCGTATATTCAATGTTCATATTTACCTGGGTCTGTTTTGTGGTTCTCATTTGTGTTCTGTTAGTTTACTTGATTCTCTATACCGTCTCAATTAAAAATGGCTTTCTAGGCTTCATATCCAGCAGAGGACGAACTTTGACTTGACTCTTCTTGAGGAGTGTCTTGACTGTTCTTGGTCTCTTGCTCTTTCATATGCACATTAGAATTAGCATGTTAATTTCCACATAAAGTCTTCTCTGAATTTTTATTTCTGAATTCTTTTCTGAAGTTTTATAGAAAGACCCTTGCTCAGTCTGGGAAGAATTGACATTGTCCCAGTATTATAATATCGAATTTTCTAAGTCATGAATATGATAAATCTCTCCATTTATTTACATATTCCTTAATGTCTTCAAACAAAAGTTGACAATTTTCTCTAACAGGTCTTCATGACTTTTGTTCTAAATAGTTAATATTTGGTCCTATTACAAATGGTATGTTTGAAATCACTTAAACGTTCTATTTGTCATTATTGTACCTAAATGAGATTGACTTTTATGTAACAACTATATCTAGCAACTTTGCTGACCTGTCTTCCTAAATTTGATAGTTTATCTGTACGTTCACTTGGGTTGTTTTATATACCATCGTATCATACGAGAAAAGTAATAGTAATAGTTATACTTTTTCCTTTCCTTATGCCTTTTCCTTCCTTTTTCTTCTCTTCTGTTTTTCTCCTTCTCCCCCTCCATGCATCTCTTCCTGTATTCCTCCCTTCCTTCTTCTTTTTTTTTTTTTTTCTCTCCTCCTTCCCTTTCTGGGTTTCCCCTAACCCTATTCCACTGTTTTTATTGTACTAGTTAGACCTGCAGTCTAGTATTATATAGAAGTGCAGGCAAATATGCCTTCCCCTGGATTTCAGAAGAAATCTTTTTAATGTTTCACCATTAAATATGATGTTAGTTGTAAGCTCTGTGTGTGTGATTGTGTGTGTGTGTGTGTGTGTGTGTGTGTGTGTGTGTGTATAGAAGATAACTTTAAAAAAATTTTTATTTATTTATTTTGGCTGCGTAGGGTCTTAGTTGCGACAGGATCTTTCATTTTTCATTGCTGCGTGTGGGCTTCTCTCTAGCTGTGGTGTGTGGGCTGCAGAGCACATGGGCTCTCTAGTTGTGGCTTGCATGCTCAGTAGTTGCGGTGCGAGGGCTTAGTTGCCCCAAGGCATGTGGAATCTTAGTTCCTTGACCAGGGGTTGAACCCACGTCCCCTGCATTGGTAGGCAGATTCTTAACCACTGGACCACCAGGGAAGTCTCAGAAGATAATTTTTAATTTGAGAACAAGGTTTTTTAGGTCTTTTTTTCAGTTAAGCATGAATATTGATTTTTATCAGATTTTTCATCTTTTGAGACATTCACATTATTACCTTTTATTTGCTAATGTGGTCAATTATATTAATAGATTTCCTAAAGTTGAACCAACTTTACATTCCTGGGGTAAATTAAAATTAATATTAAAAAAATTATTGTTTTAAGAAAACACATAAAATCTATTATCTTAATCATTATTAAATGTACAATTCAGTAGTGTTAAGCATATTCACATTGCTGTGAAAGAGATCTCCAGGACGTTTTCCTCTTGCAAAATTGAAGCTCTGTACTCATTAAACACTCCCCATAACCCCATTCTCCAAGACCCTGGCAACCGCCATCCAACTTTCAGTTTCTATGAATTTGATAATTCTAGATACCTCATATTAGTGGAATTATACAGTATTTGTCTTTTGTGACTGGTTTATTTTACTTAGCATAATGTCCCCAAGCTTCATCCAGGGTGTAGCATGTGTCAAAATTTCTTTCCTTTTTAAATGGAATAATATTTCATTCTATGTATAGACCACATTTTGCCTGTCCATTCAACTGTCTGAACATTTGGATTGCTACTATCTCTTGGCTATTGTGAATAGTGCTTCTGTGAACATGGCTGTGCAAATATCTCCTGAGATCCTGCTTTCAAAACTTTGGGGTATATACCCAGAAGTGGAATTGCTCTATTATATGGTAATTCTTTTTTTAATTTTTTGTGGAACCGCCATACTGTTTTCCATAGCAGCTGCACCATTTTACACATTTCTTCACATCCTTCCCAACATTTGTTATTTTCTGTGTTATTGATAGTAGCAATAAGGGGTATGAGGTGATATCTTATTGTGGTTTTGATTTTCATTTCTCTAATGATTAGTGATGTTGAACATCTTTTTATATGCTTGTTGGCCATTTCCATGTCCTCTTTGAAGAAATGTCTATTCGAGTTCTTTGCCCATGTTTTAATCAGGCTATTTGTTGTGTTGGTGTTGAGTTGTAGGCGTTATTTATGTACTCTGGATATTAACCTCTTATCAGATATGTGATTTGCAAATATTTTTTCCCATTCAGTAGGCTGCCTTTTCACTCTGTTAATAGTGTTCTTTGATGAAGAAGTTTTAAATTTTAATATAATCAAATTTGTCTATTTTCACTTTTTCTTGCTTTTGGTGTAAAACTGTTATTTTTTTAAATTGCTGGATTTATTTTGTTAATATTCTGTTAAGGAATACTCTGCATCTGTATTCGTGAGTGAAACTGGCCTGTAATTTGCCTTTCTCATATTTTCCTTTCCTGGTTTTGTATCAAAATTATACTAGCCTCATAAAATGAGTTGAATAGTGTTTCTTTTTGTATTTTCTGAAATATTGTACGTAAGATTGGAATTATCTGTCCTTGAATAGTGAATAGAACTTGCTGGGGCCTGGTATTTCATTTGTGGGAATATTTAAAACTACTGATTAAATTTCTTTAATGGTTTTAAAACTATTCAAGTGATCTATTTTTCTTAAGTCCATTTGGCAAGGTATGTATTTTTTTCCTAAGAATCAATTTCTACTTTTCTGGTAGCATAAAGTTGATAATATTCTTTTACCATTTTTTAAAATGTTTGCAGCAGCTATAGCTATGTACCCTTTTCATTTCCATATTACTTATTAGTATGCTCTCTCTTTTATTAATCAAGCTTGCCAGAGGTTTGTCAATTTAATTGCTCTTTTCTAAAAGGTCAGGTGGTTTCTGTGATCCTCTATTGTATTTTTTTATTTCATTAATTTCTGCTATATTTTTATTACTTTATTCCATATACTTTATTGGAGTCAATTTTATGTTTTAAAATTTCTAAAATTATCTGCTTTCCTTGCTTTTAATATACACGTTAGATGCATTAATCTTTTTTCTCTAAATATCATTTTACTAGCATTCCTGAGTTACTTAGAAGCATATTTTAATTTTCAAAATATATGAGCATTTAAACAAGTTTTCTGTTGCTATTGACTTTTGTAATGATTAATTATTATATTTTCATGAAAGAATATTTTATATTCTTGCAAACGATACACATATGGTTCAAGAAAATGTGTACTTTCCAATTATTAAGAATAATTCTATGTAATTCAGAATATTGAGGCTATGTTTGATATTCTTATTCATTTTTTCACTTGTTTATTGATAAGAAAGGTTTTAAGAATGCTTATTATGATGATAGATTTGTAAATTTACTATGATAGTTCTCTCAATTTTCTTTTTATATATTTTGAAACTGTATTTTGGGTACATTTAAATTTAAATTATTATATCTTCTGGTGAATCTTTTATACTATTGTGCTTCCTTTAACTCTAGAATATTTTTTGTCTTAAAGTATATAGTTTCTAACATTAGTACAGCCCAATCAGTTTGTTATTTTATGTTGTCTAATATAAACTACATATATCTAGATTTTAAAAATTCTGATCTGAAACACCTTGACTTTTAACATGGAATTTGTTGTGATTAATGATACATTTGGATTTATTTCAAATATGCTATTGCGTATCCGCTATTTATTCTATTTTTAATATGGTATTTCTTTTGGTTTCAGTGCTTATTCCGTATTTTAATTTAAAAATTCTAATCTCTCACTCAACGATGTAGTGATTTTAGAATATTTGAACTCCTGTTACTTTCCTACTGTCTTATTTGCTATTATTTTCCAGTGGCTTTAAAAAAAATAAACCCCACAAAATAGATATTATAGTTTTACATATTCAATATCTTTTTTCCCGTTTAATCTATGTTTACTACTATCTTTTCCCTTCTTAAATTTCTCACCATCCTTTCTTGTCTCTCAGACCTTCTTTTTTGCTCATTGTAATTTTTCTTAAATTAAATCCTGTACTTACATCTTTAGTGAGCCTCTATTAATAGTATATACTCAGACCTTGTCTGATGCCTTTATTTTGCCCATGTTCTTAAATAATAATTTTACTGAATGTAGAATTCTGTCTTGACAATTATTTTTTTCCTTAGCACATTTTGATATTATTTTGCTCTTTTCTGACTTTTGTTATTACTCTTGAAAATTCAGTTGTCTAATTTTAAGTTTTGTTAATTTGCCTTTAATTTCTGCCTTCTTTCAAGATCTTCTTTTGTCTTTGATGCTCTACAGATTTTTACAGTTATGTCCAGGGATGGATTCCCATTTATTTATTCTGCTTTAGATATACTGGGATTCTGAGAATTTGCATTTTTTTTCTTAATTCTGAAACAAACCTTAGCTAGTATTTCTTTGAATATTGTCTCTCCCACATTCTTCCTTTTATTTCTTTCTAGTATGTCGATTACGGGGTATTAGATTATCTCTTTTTGTCACCCATTCCTTTTACCTTCTCTTTCATACTCTTTCTCTTTTCATAGTTCAGGGTCTCATTCTGTATAATTTCTCCAGATTTGTCTTCTGCTGCATTGCTTTTGTCTTCAGCTTTGTCTTTCCAGCTGTTTAACTAGTTAATTAAATTTTTAATTTCACTTATATATTGTATTTCTATAAGATCTATATGGTTATCTTCAAATATACCTCATTTTGATAGTTTCTCCTTCTTTTGAAATAATCCCAATACCCTCTTATTATTTACACATGTTAAATATAGTTAATTTACATTCTGTTCTGTATCTGATCATTCTGATGTCTGTAGTTTTGTGGGTCTGATTGGTTGTTTGTTGTTTCTCCAAGTTCAAGTTCATGGCTGATATAACTTGTATTTACTTTTTTTTTTAATTCATTTTTATTAGAGTATAGTTGCTTTACAATGTTGTGTTAGTTTCTGCTGTTCAGCAAAGTGAATCAGCTATATGTATACATATATTCCCTCTTTTTTTGATTTCCTTCCCATTTAGGTCACCACAGAGCATTGAGTAGAGCTCCCTGTGCTATACAGTAGGTTCTCATTAGTTACTTATTTTATACATCGTAGCGTATATATGTCAATCCCAATCTCCCAATTCATTCCATCCTGTATTTCCTTTTTAACTGTGGGAATTTAACTTTTAAAAAAATTTTTTTATTGGAATATAGTTGCTTTACAATGTTGTGTTTATTTCTACTGTGTAGCAAAGTAAATTAGCTATACATATACATATATCCCCTCTGGGAATTTAACTTTTGATTGTGGATGTTCTAGTTGACCTGGGTTGAAAATGGTTCCTCTAAATGTGGATTTACCTTTGTTTATGCCAGGTTCCTGAAGTCACTACCAATTAAGCACCATTTGAAAACAATTCTTAGCTTGGAGTTTTAAGAATCATAAATAGTATGAATTCTAACCCAGATGCTACATGAACACTGGTTTATGGTTATGAAAGCTTACTGAACTTACCCCCCTCTATCTCAAGTTGAGAAACTGATAGGCAAATTTCAACACCATCTTCCTCTGTGGATTTTTTTTTCCTCCTAATTTACTCTTTGCTATCTCGTCCAGGACGATCTAATCTTGCTTCTATTCTGGAACCAAATGTAGGCTTTGTCTCCTGCTCTCCATGAAAGAATGGAGCTAAATGACATGGGTTGGCAGATTGTCCTAAGACCACTGCTCATTTTAATGCATGATTAACTCTGGATTCAAGATTTCTAGATGTTTTCAGCCTTTGGGGATAGCCATCCAATCTTTTTTTTGGCGGGGGAGTGGGGGAAGCTTGGCTGTATATTTAAATATTTAAAATATTTATTTTAGGGGTATTCCCTGGCAGTCCAGTGGTTAGGACCCTGAGCTTTCACTGCCAGGGGCACAGGTTCAATCCCTGGTCGGGGAACTAAGTAGTTTTCGTGGTATTTAGTTCTGCCATACTCTCGCACAAAGTTTTTTTTTTAAAGTAGTAGTTACAAAGTGAAAAGCCAGTATTAAGACTTGAATTTATGTTACATGGTTCAGAGAAATTCACTAGCTCTTAGCTACTAGTTTATACAATCATGTTTATGATGACAAATACATTTTATAATAATTGAAGACTGTTTTCTGAACTTATTACTGTTGTTTCCATTTAGGAGTATAAGTAGCTATGATAAATCTATTTTCAAGGATTATAGAGAAGGCCCATGAGACTCTCAAATGCAGGTGAAAAAAATTGAACTTCTCCCAATTTGCTGACCACATGGAGAACAATACACTTAGCACTCTTACCTGGTTAGGGAAAAACAAGTCTGTGTTCTAATTCTGAGAATCAAATTCTTATCTTGAGTGTTTTTTTTTTTTATCATATTTCACTTATAATGGCTTAGCTTTTGTATATTTAACGTGTATAACAAGGCGAAGGGATGAGAATGACTTTACAGGCAAAACTTGAATGTCTTGTTTCTTTAAAACATATTATTTACTCTGAAGACTGGATATCATTGCACTGGTTTGTAAATCTCTCCAAGTGTTTGTGTTTATTTCTCTATTGGAGGAAAAAAAGACAGGGAGATGACTTATAAAAGAGAAAGTACTTGGCAGTAAAGGAAAAGAAATCAGCTTTTAACCTAGGGAAATTGTGCCTATATCCAATTTCCTTTTAAGCAATTTCAGATTACTGGATATATTTATAATGGGTGACAATTTTTAATCATTGAAGATAATAACCTCATGTTTTTTATTAGTTCCTTGGCTTTAATAGGCCATTCAAATAATGCTCTAGCTAGTAGTTTTGTTGTTTTTAGTGAGAAGGAAACGACATTTTGATATTATTCAAGAAAAGCAAATGGCCTCTTAATGATCTGTTATCAATGAGTTTCTTGTCATCTTCTATTCTACATAGTGTCTGCCACTTAGAATTCAGAAGATTAATTATTATTTTTATAGAATTGGTCATAAAATTCTAGTTTGGTTATATGCAGTCATTTGATGCTTTGTTCTTTATAGTCTTTTAGAATGACCTTATTTTTAGCTTGTGCTAGTTTAATAGAAACCATGCCATTTGGTCTAGAAGACAAAATATTTATATTTACTATTTGAAAAGGTAAAATGCAAAATTATAGTGAATTATTTTACAACTTAACTTAGTGGCTTATTTTTTTTTTCTTGTTATTATGTGTTTAGCTTTGGAAATGTCTCCCTTAGAGTGGATAGGCTGGTGTTAGTATAGGCAGGACTGAACAGAGATCCCTTGCTTTCAGTCTGGGTTGGAACTGGTCAGTGTATGTCTGAATAAAGTTTAACTTGGATTCTGTTTAACTAGTAATGGTATATGTTATCCCAGTAGAATTTGGATAATCTTCAAGCCTGCTAAAATATACAGGCTTTTACTCAATGTTTGCTTGTTTCTTGTGTGAACTGTCCCATTTTTAATAGAGTACACAATAATATCTTTCCTCAAAGAAAGAGGTGTATCAGAAACTATTGCAGCTTTTAAAAACGTAACATTTGATTGGTTTGGTTCCTCAGTTCTTTCATATTTGAAAAAGCACAAATGTTTGGACATAATGGGACTACGTAGGACAAAGTTACCATAAACCAGAATATAGTGGAATGCATTTAATAAACCCTGAGAAATAAAGTCCTGTGTGTGGTGGAAAGGGGGAAAGTGAGCTCAACTGAAATATAGCCCTTGTCAACAGAAATAGGGTTCAGACTGACAAACGCATGGTCATATTTCTTTGTTATAGTGGCTGGGAGGGGAAAGGAGAAAGTGGGAGGAGTGTTATGAGCACATCATACCATAAATTTGAAATACTAACTCCAATGTTAATAACCTTTAAAAAGTCTCAGACTTAAGAGATTGGTCCTTTGGCATTTGATTTTTCCATCTTTCTTCTTCCTCCTTATTTCATTGGTTTTTAACATTGTCTAGGTTTCATAGTCACTAGGGTAATTTAAAAAAGTAGATATGATACTCCAGTGCTGTTGAATCAGAATTTTCAGGATATGTGTATTTTTAAAAGCTCCTCCAGATAAATATGATAATTGTGAACCACTGGTCCATTTCCTAATAATACCACCTAAAATCTCTTACTTGTATTTGCAAATGAGTTCATGTCAGAAAGGCAGTCAACTCATATTACATCTCCCAGTTAACTATTGATCTAACCTATACATTGTAGGATCTTGCCAGAGAGATGAAATACACCATCGTAAATCATCTCCAAAATAAGGAATAAATTGAATTTTTGATTAATTCTGATGTCTAAATAGATCTAGGTAAGGAAAGTCATAGCCTGATTTTAAAAGCCTGCAAAGCAAATGCTCCATCAAGGATGAAGAGGTGTCCATTGACTATATCCAGTTTCTAGGTCTTTATGTAAAAATTTATTGTTCTTGTCAGTTTTCTAAGTAGAAAACAAAAGAATTGTTTAGGAATCATATTTGGGATTTTCATACAGAGCCCAAGGTTCCTGGAACCTTGGGAGAAATTGCCCATTTGGGGTTTAGCTCTGTATATATGGAACTCGATCACGAGAGAAAAAATATTAACACATATTCAAATAATTTTCAGTTTTCTTTTTTTAAAAAATGTATTCAGCTGGAACTTGTCAGCATTTCCAGGGAAAGAAAGTCACTCACTAATTAGTGCTGGAGGTGGTGAGTGAAATAATTTGTGTGTACGTCTGTGTATCTGTGTGTGTAGGAGAAGACAGAATTGAAGGAAGAGGAGGCTTTTTCTTTTTTCTTTTTTTTTTGCGGTACGCGGGCCTCTCACTGTTGTGGCCTCTCCCGTTGCGGAGCACAGGCTCCGGATGCGCAGGCTCAGCGGCCATGGCTCACGGGCCCAGCCGCTCCGCGGCACGTGGGATCCTCCCGGACCGGGGCACGAACCCATGTCCCCTGCATCGGCAGGCGGACTCCCAACCACTGCGCCACCAGGGAAGCCCCAGGAGGCTTTTTCTTTATTTAATTCCCATGTTCCCACACTGCTTTCCTCAGAATTATTTTTCTTTGTGATTAACTTTCTCAGTCACATTAGTGAGTTCTGTTTTTTTCCTACCGAATCTGATGTTTATTTATTTGATTTACAGATAACACAGAACTTCTTGTTCTTCTCCATCTTACTTATAGGTCTCCTGTCTACTGGGTCTTTGATAAATTTAGTCTCTTTTCTCAGGACTTTTGTCCAGCTTTTAAAAAGTGTAATAGCTCCTTTAGAACTAATCTAGGTTATTACCTCAATAAGTTCTAAATTAAGAGGCTCTCTAATAGTGCATAACAATAAGACAGAGGAAGTTTTGATGACCTTTAGAATGGGTCAGTGGGGACTTCCCTGGCGGTCCAGTGATTAGGACTCCATGCTTCCATTGCAGGGGGCGCAGGTTCAATCCCTGGTCAGGGAACTGAGAGCCCACATGCCATGCGGTGTGGCCCAAAATTAAAACAACAACAACAAAAACAACAAAAAGAATGGGTCAGCAATTATGGATTATAAGAGGATCAGAAAGTCCAATGAGGGCTTCTCTCTCCAACTGTTCTATTTATAAAGGAAAGGGGTGCCAACCAGACCTGCAAAAAAACAAAAAAACAAAAAACCTAAGTGTTGTTGGGAATGTGAAGGAACAAGAACTCTTAGGCATTGCTGGTGGGATGGAAACTTTGGAAAATTTTTGCCCATCTCTAGTAAAACTAAACATACATGTATGGTATGGTCCAGTAACTCCACTCTTATGTATACATCCCCTATAAGTTTCAACTTATGTATACCAGAATATGGCTAAGACTTTTCAAAGCTGCATTGTAGTGGGCCAGATACATATATTCCAAACGCCCATCAAAATTCCAATGAATAAGTCAATTGTGACATCTTCATGCCTTGGAATAGTATGCAACAATAAAAAGTGAATAAACTACACATACATGGAAGAATGTAGATCAATCTTAAAGATGAAATATTGAGCAAAAAAAGCCAGGCCTGATGGAATATATTCTATATGAATTGAGTTTCATCAATAAAACACAGGCATAATTCAACCATACTTTAGGTATACATAATTATATAATAAAACCTTAAATAAAGTCAAGGAAGTAGATAGAATGCATTTCAGGGATGTTGGTTATAGTTGCAGGGAGGGAGGTATTTATATTCAGGAAGGGGCAAGTCTGGGATTCTGTTATTTCTTGCCACAAGTGTGGGTTATGTTGCTGTTCAAGGGTTCACTAAAGTGTACATTTGTTTTATGCATTTTTCTCTTTGTATTATATATGATAATTTAAAAGAAAGTACTCGAACTGTTTTTCAAAAGGAAATTAAGGCACAACCACAGGTGTTCGTGTAAAGGAAGTTTCAGGGTCTGACTTAAATTTACAAAAGTAAGGATGGCCTCTGCTGATTGATTGCATTTTGCTCTTTACTCATCCTGCTGTGCCTCGTTATTATGGCACATGCAGCAACCTATGGCATGCTGAGAGGACCCCTGCAAGAGTTTCAGGGGGGTGAAGTCAGGTTTGAAAGGAAGCCCTAAGTCTGAATCTGATTACTTGGGCAAGAGTAAGTCAGATGCTTCATGTTGTTATAGCATAGTTGTGTGTGTGTGCATGTGTGTGTGCGTGCACGTGCGTGCATGTGCATGTTCACATGTTAATTCTACTCTAGTGTGACGAGGGAAGTGCTGGAATTCTGCACCAGCTAAATACCTAGTATGCACTCTAACCCCTGACCATAATGAATATAAAATGCTGGTAGTAATAGATAGATTGAAATGAAAAACCCCTTCATCTTGGCCTGCAAGAGATTTGCAATCACATTTGGATCTCAAAGTGCTGCTTGACTGGAGATGAACGTGTGGGTTGATTGACCTTTCTTGTGAGAACTGCTGTTTTTGCGCTAAATATGTGAAAAACAAATTTCGAATAGCTGCCCTATTGCGCTTCTCTCGTGATTCATATTATCACCCTTTAAAATTTCTCAGCAATAATGGCACTTATTAAATTCACCGGGGCTTTTTTTCCCTCTTCCCCTCCTCCAAGCACTTTTATTTTTCTTTCATGGGGATAGAACTTTCTACCAACGAAAGATAATTTCTTCCCCTTTCTCGTACTGTCAACATATGATTCTTCATTGATTGACTTGTGTTTGAGTCCCAAGAATGTCTATTTTAAAATAAAGGAAGCTTTTGGGATACTTTGTAAAGAGGTTGTTCACAATTCCAGGGGGATAAAAACCCGTATTTTATTTTCCTCCGCTTTAAAATTTATTAGTTATACAGTTCCTAAATATAAATCTTTCTCAAGCCTTTTTTTTTTTTATAATAAATGTTTCCTGTGTGTTGCCCTGTACACAAATATGATGATTTTTCTTGTTATAACTATCGCATTGCAGCAGAGTTGATTTAGATTTTGGTCAAATTCTTAAAATTTCTTTAAATGATTAAGAAAATGAAACAGGTGATCGGCCTGACCTACACTTTGAAGAATCTTTGAGAAAAAAAAATTATCCGTACTCTGCTGTACTATCAGTGTGGTTTACTTTATTTTAAATGCTATTTTGAGTCGGGACTGGGATGGAGTGAGGAGAGAGCAATTAACAGTCTCCCAAATCAGGAGCAAGCAATTATACTCTTTATATTTTGACATTTCTCTATATTTTATGTAGGCTAGGAGGTAAGTCATTTTATTTTCTGTCATGTGTTTGATCACATAAACAACCTTTAACATTTGTAGCTGATTTGAATTCATTTAAAATGTTTGAAAGATATCTAGAAAGTGTTGGAAAATTCCTACCCAATAGTCATAAACACCAAAACAAAAATCAAATATACATAAGAAACTTTTTACCAAACGTAATTAGCTAATAAATAATAATTATAGTAAGTTGAGACATTTTGATGTTTCCTGTCTCATAGGGACATCTTTTTTTTTTTTGAAGACTGCGATGGGGCAGAAGGGAAGGAAAAAGGGCACTAATATGTTTACATTTTAATTCTGGGCTTCAAGGTTCTTAAGCAGCATCTGTGAAGGAAGGCTTCCTGCTTCAATGTTTCATCTGTATTATTCACATTATTTTAAGAGCATACCACAAAGTCTGTTTTTCCAATAGCTATATACTGAATTTGTTATAAGAGAAGCTTTATCTTTGAAAATCAACTTGTTTTGTTTTCCTATTGCTGACTTATAAAAGCACTGTCGTCTTAGTTGGTTCCCTTTCTTTTCATGAGCTACTTGGGAAGAGATTTTTGTCAGTCACCCTGCATTTAAAAATGGCCCCTTGTTCCTGAAGAATTGTATAGACTAGAGCACATTATTAACTTTAAATAGTCTTATGAGCAGATTGATGGTGCGTTTGTACTGTTGAAAAACCATCTCACGGGATTCGTAGTGCTCTTATTCAGAGAATAGATAGAAGAACTCACTTCTTCAGTGTCACTAGGGAGTAAAATGCTATCCAACCTGACAGTGGCTTCCAAGAGCAATCCACACCTTTGCCATCTGCTAGAATATGACCACAAGTCACCAACTTTCTGTGGTCCTGCTGCTGCTCTCAAAAAGTTGCCTCCTTGGATGGTGGCCTTTGTCACCTGTGAACATGTTTTACTGTGGAGAGGAAACAGGTGACCTGCTACAAGCATCAGATTGGAGTTCATTGTGGCTTCATCAGGATTTTTCAAAGTCAGAAGCTGAATGCTGACTGACGTGCTTGAAGCTTTCTCAGCAGAAACATGGAGGAGAAAATGTGGAGCACAGAAGAGGGAGGCAAGATCTGGGAGGATTCACGGGCATTTCAACATCAACTGAACCACATTTGAAACCTGTCCAGAAACATAAATCCTAGATTAACTTAACAACAGACATTGGGAAATACAGAGTTACATATGGGGTAGGGAGAGGGGAGAGTTATAGGGATGTAGATGGTGTAAGGAGATGAGAAATAGACTCAGAAGAGCATCTTCCAACCCTGCTAACATAAGCTTTGTTGATTATGAGCTTAAAGACACTTGAAATGATGCTTTCCATGCCATGATTCAGTCTGATTTCTCTGGACAGTGCATATCCACTGGTGTAGGCAACAGGGCATGTCACATAGGAACACACAACAACGTCACAGTGCTGGTGGGATGTAGATGAGTCCTTGTAATGCAGTAAGTGGTCCTGTTGGGGATATCCCTGTTTCTATCCCTGTATGTATCTACATGTAATTAGATATCAAAACATACACACACACAAACACACATCTACACACACACACACACACACACTCAGAAACCACTTGGTGGTGACACACAGGGATTTTCAAGATGCTACAGAAAAGTGGTCAGAACATACTTCCTATTTGGCTTATTTGTCACTGGCAGGGTGCCTGAGGCGTGGAGGATGCTCTGTGCCCGGGGCTGATGTCTTGCTGAGGTGAGAAGCTTAGGTGAACTGATGACCCATCTCAGCCTGTGCAGCTGACTAATAAGTAATTGTCTTTTAACCAAGTGTTGAACTCTGTGCAAGTCTGTGGAAGGCTAGCTAGTTCTCCTGTAGGAGTTCAAGGCTCAAACAAGTTTTTCTTTGCTTTCCATGAGTTTAAAAAAATTCTGAAAACTTGCTGGCACCTTCATTTGGAAGGAAGTATGGTTGGTCCTTGGAAAGATGCTCATCCTATGTGTGCCCTCTGTCAGGTAGGAGGGCTCGGACTCTAGAGGAGCAATATGGCCACGAAGGAGGAATTTTAGCAACAACGGTGCCGGTAACTGGATGGAGGGCATGTGTCTTGGTCCCTCTGCCATAGGCCCTGGTCCCCCTGCTGGCAATTCCAGAGCTGCTTCCTTCTTCCAGTTCCGTGGCCGCAAAACTGAGAGCCAGAAATAAATGGGAGAAGACAAATCTTTCATCCCCCTGTTTTGAGTAGTAGCAAGAGAAAGTTGAGCTTGCCTAGTGGGGCTCATTGGATGGTGTTTTTCTTTGGAGCTACAGAAAATACTTTATTTTGAGTTCTTTTTGAACCTGCGGTTTTGCCTATTCCAGTACTAGATCTTTAGAACAACCCTGGGTTAGCCAGTTTTAAGCAAAATCTTGACATGAATGACTTTCATTTGGGGGGCTTGCTACTCCCTTTTACTTGTGTTTTAATTGTTAAAATGCCTTTTACTCTGGTGCCACCCCACTTTTTCAGATGACTAATTATTCCACGTAGCCAGGAATCCCTCCTCAAACTGGTCAAAAACATCAGATAAAAAAACCACAGCTATTTTTAGGATACAGAGATAGCTGAATAACTTTTTTTTTAAAATGACATTACAGTAATTATTTTGTTTATTTATTTTCTGTCCCTTAAGAATCTAAAATCCATTAAAGGTAGGAATTTTTGTCAAGTTAATTCACAGTCCTGTTCCCACACTTAGAAAATTGCCTAGCACATTCAGTGCTCAATAAAATTTTGTTGAGTTAGTAACGGGATTTTTATTTTATTTTATTATTATTATTATTATTATTATTATTTTTTTTTTTCTTGCGTTATGCGGGCCTCTCACTGTTGTGGCCTCTCCCATTTGCGGAGCACAGGCTCCGGACGCGCAGGCTCAGTGGCCATGGCTCACGGGCCCAGCCGCTCCGCGGCATGTGGGATCTTCCCGAAACGGGGCACGAACCCGCGTCTTCTGCATCGGCAGGCGGACTCTCAAGCACTGCGCCACCAGGGAAGCCCTATTTTATTATTTTTTGATAGCTGAATTTCTTGATAAAATCCAGAAGCATTTGCATTATAGAAATGGAGATCTACTTGCTGAGAAATCCAGAGGGACAGAACTTTAATGACACATTGTTGAGTATTTTTATATCTGGGCAAGGGAGATATTTTGGGGCAAGGAAAGTTTCTTGAATTATGCCACTCTGGCACACTATCTTTATCTGTTTGTAAGGTTAGTCCTAGTCATAGATGTAATGTATTCAAATAAATGGCTTTTTAGCAAACAAAATGAAGGTATACAAGGTGTCTGTGATTTTCCCAGGGTCAGATGAAAGTGACTCTTACTTGTTTAATTTTGCTTTTCATTTTATCGGGAACCTCTAAAATGCTTCCCAGGGGTTATTTTAAATGATGATTAATTACAGGTAAGCATTAATGAGATTTAGAAACAGCTTGGGCTTCACTGAGGCAGACTGTTGTAGCTAGGGATCCCGAATGGAAGCGGTCATCTTCCTCGTCGTCGTCATCACCATCGATAATAACCGATTGCATTTAATGGTACCTCTTTCCAGAGATGTCAGCGTCTAACAGATAATTTGATTGCTCTCACAACGTCTTGTTGATGACAGAGGGCAGTTGTGGCTTAAGAAACCCTGATGATTATCACATTCTGGCTGTCTGGTTGTGCTGATGCCTCAGCCTTCTCTCCTTGTCTTTTCTCTCCCCCTGAAGTTGTGTAGCCACAGCTCAGTGGATGGAAAGAAACATACAACCTTGAGTTTGTGCAGAGCAGAGCTGTCTATCCTCGATCAGTTGCCACTCCACCCTCATCTTGAGGGAACATTATACTTGATCGCAGCTCATTCTCTGACTGTCTTCTTGTCCCCCACCTTTTTTTTTTTCCCTCAGTCATTTGTCTTTTTCTCTTTCTTTCTCTCTCTTCTCCTAGCATTCCACTGCCTCCCTTATCTCCATTCTGTTCTTTTTCTATTTTCACTGGCCCTTTCAGATCTCTGTTGTTCCTTATTCTGTCCTGCCTTGGAAGTTTAAGCAAGATAAAATATGTACCTAGAGATTCATATAAAGAACAGCTCTTTAACTTTTAAAAGTGGGGAAAGTTGTATTCTGCTGCTTTTAGTGTACATTTTTTAAAAATTAATATTTCTCTACCTTTGGTGACTATTAGCATGTTTTTAGCCACTTAGTTAGATGGAAGTGACTGACTTTCTTCTAGCCCAGTTCCCTTGTTCTTCCTCCATTAAGTTTCCATAGAATTTAGAATAGGAGAGGAAATCTTGAGAGTTTCAAGGCAGGGCTTTGGGGTTGGTACATTAAAGGGGGAGCTAAGAGGAAAAATTGAGGGCTCCCTCATGGTTAAGTTTGTGCATCCAATTCAGTAGAATAATAGCCAATAGCTCATGTTTGTTGAGCACATGCTAAAGGCCAAGCCCTGTTGAAAGCACTTTACATCCACTAATGCAGGAAGTAGGCGTGGTCTGCCTTTTTGTATTTGCTTTAATTTCCCCTGAGGTTCTTGGCAAAAATTTCTTTTCCATAATTTCAAGCTCATGAAAACTGAAATATAAAGATAAGTATTCATCCCACACATTGGACAAGGTCACTATTATAGTGGTATGGTATTCCCATGAAGGGTAAATTGAATTGCAGCATTAAACAGCTAAATTAGGTAAAACAATGAGCCTTTATTTAAAATATTCTTTCTAGTCTATGATTTTAGTATTTCTGAAGATGTTATGAAAAGAATTTATTCTTTGGTAAAAAATGAATTTTTCTAGATTCTGATAGCCATGAGGAAATTGGGGAGAATTGGTAAATCCCTTGGGCAAAGTTTCTGTGGTGATGGATGGGTGGTGCTGGTGGTGGGGTGTAGATAAACAAATGGTCTTGCCTGTTGGCTAGAGTTTATTCTGGCCACTTCCAAAGCAAAGAACTTCTTAGGCATATTTTGGGGAGATCTATTCATTTGTGAGGGAGGAAAAAAATTTTCTTTAGATGGTCTGAAGTTGGCGACTACCTCTTGTTTCTGAGAAATGGTATATCTTAAAATACAAAACAAAGCAAACAAAAGCAGAAGCCCAAAGTATCTTTAAAATATAAGAATTGTTTTTGCACAAGAGAAACTTGATTCTCTTGGTCTGTACCGGTCTGTACTGTTTTGATGTTCTCCTCTTTACTTTTTTAAAAAATAACCTTTTATATTCTAGAGCTTGTGAAAAATACCTTTGATTCTCACTTGGCCTCTTTCACTGAATTGGAAAATTTGGTTCCATTCTCTTAGTAGGTAAATAGCCTTAAAACCATTCATGGTTCTGTCAGGGTAGGGGAGAGCTGAAAAGCATTACATATGTTCCAAGTTAAGAGAGGCCAATCTTTTACTGTTTTCAAGTGGTTCTCTCCCCTCCCTTCTTCTATTAAGGGCTCTGCCACAATGGAGCTTTAATCAGCTTCATTGATTTAAAGCTAATTTGCACTTGGCTTCAAGGTTAAGGTCCACAGCACAAGCTGAAGACCTTTAAATTAGAAGTCAGAATGAAAAGCCTTAGGTATATCATATTGTCTGCTGTGCATATGAATGACAGCTCTTGATGGCTGTGAATTAACTATTGGGAAAAAAAGGCACAAAGCCAGTTTTTCCTCTTTGTTAATATAACCTCTGCTAGCCGACTAACACAGCATTGCTATCAACATTTCTGCTTCATCATGTAAATTGATGGAGTTGGCTGAAAATACTTTGGTATTGTGATGTTTGCAGCCGTCAATTTCTGCTTGGTTTCAGTTGGATTTCAACCTAATTGCCAAACTGATTCCACCTGTAATAACTTTTAAAATTTATTTTTCCCAAAGGTAAAAAAAATGTCTTGTCTGTATTCTGTAATTAAGAAGGTGATGAAATATTCAGTGTGTGTCTCCACTCTGACTAAATTCTTTTGTTAACTTTATCAGATAAACTATAAAATATTAACCAGGCTCGCTGTTTGAGCATGTGCAGATGGCATATTTACCAGGCATATTTTCAATGCACATTTAATTTTATAAATTGAATTAACTATTACATGACTAATTTTTTTTCTCTCTTTTCCAAATTGATGCAACAAGCAACCGTGTTGTTGGCTGTACGTACCACGCTAGAATATTTGAGGATAATTTCATCAGCTTAGCTGTGTATACAACAAATAACATTTCTCCCAAGCTTAACCACACGGAATCAGATCAAGCAGGAATAATGCTATTTTCTAAGCAAAATTATGCTGAGTAGCGATGTGCAGTGTTTTTGCTCTTTTTTTTTTTTTGATAGCTTAGTTTTTCCAATTTTCTGGAACATTTAAATAGGTGAGTTAATTTTACCCACCTCTCTTATCCTCCCTGCAACTGACCTTAAATATCCATAGCCCTGTCCTCTCTGCTCTTCCCAAATACACGAATTTAATAACCACGTAATACTTCACTTCAAGCAGATTTTCTCGGAATGTGGTTTGGACTGAATCAAGGTCAAATTCTAAATCATGGTATAAAGCTCATTCTATTAAGGACCATGAAAATCCTTAACAACAACAACAAAAAACTAATGAACAAAAGGGTTATTAGTGAGCTGGTAAAATGTCTAAATGGTTCTGCCTAGCTGATCATAGATTCCTACAAAGCTGCACATCGTTCAGTGCCCTCAAGGATCTCATGATCTATTTAGTTCAGGAAAAAAAAAATGAAACAGTTATAATCCAGTGTGGTCCATGTTATATTGGAGATGCACTGTAGGGATTGGAGAAAGGAGGGTGTATGGCTGATTCTGGGAGTCAGGGATAATGTGATGGAGAAGATTACAATTTAGCTGAGATTTAGATGGCTGTCCATGTGAACAACAGGGGTGCAGAGGAGAAGGGACATTCTAGGCAAAGGGAACAGAATATGTGAAGTGATAAATGTTTAAATGCCATGGCAGATGTGTGAAAATGCACAGAGTGGTGAAGTAGGGCGAGCTGGGAGAAGAAATGAGCGTAGTTGCAGCCCAGACCTCAGAGGTGGTATGAAGAGGACCTACTGATGTCGTGACTCTGTGGTTCATGCAGTCATAGGAGTGGGATGTGCTGGAAGCCATGTGACCACAGGCAAAAGGCAAGCAGTGGAGAAGACAGAGTCAGGAATGGTGACTGAGTTCCCTGAGGTCCCCAGAAATTACTTAGAGGGCTGCATCTTAGGAGCAGAATGGGATGCAGCTATGAGCAGGGTGGGGAGGACCTGGGTGTTCAAACCAATTCATTTGGAATATGGGACCTTATTTTGTACCACAAGTTGGTGAATAGGGACTCAAGAGCTACACGCATAAATCTTTTTCAAGTTTATACCAACTTCGAAGTTGTGGAATCTGATTTCATCATGTTTCACTATGAACTCAAAAGTGGTTTTGAGCGTCCCTCATTCCTCCTCCTCCATTAATTGATTATAAACATGATTACTTGAAGTGTCATACAGTGTAAAGTGATCATTTCCAAAATAGAGTAAGCAATACCATCCATGACCAAGGAATTTGTGGTTAAGCCCAGAAAACTCAAGTCTTTTCCAAAGTGAAGAGACTACTGTGGGCGCTATGAGGAATGCAGAGGCGAATAAAGCCTAGAGAGCTTTCACTGGAGGTGGGAACTCAGAGCATAAATACATCACATTTTAAATAACAAAAGCATGAAATTACTCAGAAGAACACAATTTAGCGTTAGAGGGGATGGCTGCAGATGCAAAGAGGGTGCTTACAACACAGAGGCAATATCATCGCATGTACTTATTTTAGACTGTATCAATCCATAGTCATGTTGATAAGTCACTTCAATTTGTACATGTAAGTTAAACGTAAAACATGTTTCATAGATAAACTGAGGCGATAATGATGGGTTATATCAAGTGAAGGAAGGGAGATGAAGCTAAAAAGACATCTGGGTAATAGAAGTATAAGGCAAAACTGGATGGAGGCTAACATTTGTTCACACAAAGGAGCAGGGACGCGCAGAAGAACTCCTCCAAAAGCAAGAGGGTGAGTTTGGAGAAACACTGTTTTAACATCACTGTTTATTTACAGCATATTACATTAAAACATTGGTTTTTAATTCCCAAGGTAACTAAGATCATCTCCCACTATCACATGCAGTTATTCATAACAGTATAGGCGCCATGATCATTATCATCCCCAAGGGCAGCCCCAGGCAAAATTGTATACAAGACCAAGGTTCAGCACCCTAGGCTCCCCCCTTTTAAGTCCTTCTCTGCTTTAGTCATGGTTGCCGCCCACTTGGGGCTCAGAGCTCTTACCACCTCCCCTATGGCCATCTGCTCTAGGAAAAACGAAAAGCAAATGGTTTCACACCGAGGTGCTAAAATGTGAGAAGGTTAATTTTTACTCTCTCTGTGCAGAGTTTACATTCTCATTGAGGGCAGAGCCTTTAACTATAAGAAGGGCATTGGCTTGGATATTTAGGCTCCAGTTAGTGCAGGGAAGAAAGTCTTAGCAGGTGTTGATTTTCCCTTCACTCCAGAGCTCACATCATGGATATAGTCACCTGCTATCCCTACCGCCTTCATCACCTCTTGTCTATATTAGGACAACTGTCTTTTGGTTGGTCTTTTTTTTTTTTTTTTTTTAAGCCTTTCCCCATAATAGGACCTAGTAAGCTAAAACAAATTTTATTTTTTTGAAGCCTTTCCCCATAATAGGACCTAGTAAGCTAAAACAAATTTTAAAGCATGTATGAGAATACTATTCAAATTGCCACCTCACTCAGGAGCTGCTAATGGTCCACTAGGACAAAGTGGAGCGTTTCAAACCCGATGACAGTTGAAGCTTCTTCTTCAACTGCTGTGAATAGCCCCTTTCATCCTACTGCATTTCTCTACATTGTCCAAGCTAACACCCACTAAATCCTCACATTCCCCTGGAGTTTCGCTATTGCCACCATCTTTCCTCAAATCTGTGTCTGTTGTTTCAGAATACAGACTCACTTTACTCCATCATCTTTTCTTTCTAACCCTGCCCATCCTGATCACTCACTTTTCTGTACCATTTTATGACTTTCTTCAAGTTTTATGGCTTATAACTAGGTATTTCCTGATGTATTGCTTTGGATGTGCAATTTTTAATATTGCTACTGGCTTGCAGTTCTTAGTAAATAAAGAATAAGCAACACCATCATGGCAGCTTCTTTTTTATAGAGCCTTTGCTACAAGCTAGATATCTTTTCATACATTATTAATAATCCCACCAGGAAGTTGTCATTATTCCTAATTTGTAAATAAAAAAACTGAGACAAAGAGGGGTTAGGAAGCTTGACCAAATTTAGCTGGTAAGTGGCAGAGCAGGGATATTAGTCCCACTCTCTTTGTTGAAACACATATTATTCACATTTGTACTGGTCTGTGTAGGGAGAAGTCTTGCTCTTCTTGTCAAGGATTTCTTTTATGAGTCTTAAAAGCCTAGTAAACATGAATTTTTTAGGACCTGCCCTTTAAAATTAAAAATGGAAGATTTGGACACTATTAATATGACAGGCATTTGCAAGTGTTGCTTAATTTATCTCACATCAGTCTCTGGTCACATGACAGTAAAATAATTTCATCCAATTATAGCCACACAAGAAACTGACAACCTGATGCCCTGCAAACTGAGTCCTTCAGTTAAATTCCCCAACCCTCATTTCGAAGATTTATGCTATCATATCATGAACATGTATCCCATAGCATCAAAAATACAAAATTGTTTGTTGTAGCTGTACATTTCTACTTATTTATCACATACTGATGGACAGTCAAACTTGTCTGCATCAAGCCAAGGATAGACTAGGAGATAAAATTAAAAGGAATAAAATATAACACTCTAATTGCATTTGTGGCCAAGGGACCTACATTATACAGCAACCAGCATGTAACAGTGTACTTCATGTTCCATGATTTACCTTGCTGATAATTGCTTTGCACTCCTAATAAATTAACCCACAGAAAATCCATTCATCTGCATCTTCTTTTTATGCAGAGCTAGAGGAAAAAGGACCAGTATAGCAATTTGAGTGGCAATCATGCACTGATTGTAGCAAAGAATGTGGCATGGTGAGAGTCTTAAGCATTCTGAAAGCATTTCTTTGTAAGAAAAGAGGAAGGAGAAAAGAAGAGAGGGCTTTTGTTAATTAAGTTCTTTTTTTTTTATTCGCTATGGAGAATATATTATATTCTAGGTCAAAAATGCTTGTTTAATAGAGTATATTTCCAGTCAGATATTTTATTTTAATACCATTCATTTTATTTTCTTTAAATATTCATAGAAAATTCTCATTGTTATGTTTAAGATTCCTGGAAGGAAAGAATGTGTAAATATGTTATTGTACTCCTAAGGGGTTCCTTCCATAAATGTTATTCCATAGTAAATCTCATATTTCAATTTGCTCAATTTTTTTTTTTTGTTAGACTCTGTAATCAAAATCATTTTAAAATTCTTTACTTTTATTCTAATACATCATGTGCTTTTAATACTTTATGTTCTTCCTGGTGCCTTGATGTTCTCCCTGGTGCCTTGATATCACTTAGCTTACTTGACCCTCATAGTCAACATGGTAGAGTGGAAAGAAAGTTGAAGGAGTGAGGAGACAGGATTTCTAGTTTCCACGCTGCCATTGTATCAGGCTTAATATTGGCCTTATTGTTTTCTTTATCTGAGTCTCGGTTTTCTTTATCTTAAAATAAGAGGATTATAGGAGATGATCTCTAAGGTCCTTTACAAATTCCAGGATATGCAGAAAAAATATTGTGGGTGATTAAGGTTCACAGAGGCCAATGACTTTCCCAGTTTCATAAAGGTGGGTGAGTGGGAGGAGAAGGAAAAGAACTAATCCTGCTTCCAGCAATACGGCAGACTGGATACCCTGATTGACCTTCCTGCAGCAAACAACTGAAAATGCTGCTTAGTATAGTTTTTTAAAAGCCTCTTTCGATGCATCAGTGAACTGTCAAGAAAATAATAATCCCATTGGTGGAGTGCTGCAAGAAAAAATATAGGAAATAAAGTTATATTTGAATTTCAGAAAACAATGAACACTTTTTCAGTATGAGTCCCAAATATTGCATGGGATATACTTATATTAAAAAATTATTCACTGTTTATCTAAAATTCAAATTTAATTGGGCATTCTGTAGCTAACTCTGACAACCTACTCAGAGGCTAAAAACTAGGTGAAAGCAGGAGAAGCAGGAGAAGTAAACTGGAACTGAGACTGTTTTCGCAATGAAGGTATTTGCTGAATCCAGATGACCTTGAACTTTGGGTTTTCCATTCCCACAGAAGAGGGGAGAAGAAGGGAACTTAATAGGAGATCCACTGAATAAAACTAGGATCCCAAATGACTACACCCTCACTGTTTAGGTGACTAGAATTAAACTTGGTTCCTGTCCTGAATTATATGTGTGGAAGAGGGTAGCATTGTGATAGCAATAAAAATTTCTCTTCTCAAAACTCAGTGTTGGCTGGGGAAAAGGGAAGAAGTCCACCCTGAGATTTCATATCTGAATTATACACCTTGGTGGTCTCAATAAACTCAAGTTAATAATTTAACTTAAAGTGAACCTTAGTTAACAATGTGACCAAGCATCTGGGAGAAGCAAAGGCAAATCCCATGTTCAACCCAGGTCTCAAAAAATTCCCATATATGAACATCCAAGGAAGAGAAGCTCATGTCCATAACAAAACATACAGGGAAATATGGCACTATGAATGACAGCAGAGACAAAGGTCAGTAGACTCCCAAAGGCTTCAAATATATGAATTATCAGAAAATATAAAATATATACTATCAGTATGTTTAAAGAGGTAAAAAGGAGATTGAAAATGAGTAAATCCTTTTTAAAAATTCAAGTATAATTTTTAGAAGTGAAAAATTAATCAAAATTTGAAATTAAACATTTGTCAACAAAGGTAGAAACAGAAGATTATGTCTATACACATTAGGATGTAAAATGATATGATATATTTGAGGAGTATTAATAATCCAGAAAAAGGAAAAGCAGATGGAAAAATGAAAGAGGTTAAAATAAATTGGATTTCTCAAGGAAAGAAGAGAGAAAATGGAGGAGAGGAAATCATTAAAAAAATAATGCCTGAGAATTTTCCAGAACTGTTTAAGGTCACCAGTCTTCAGAACCAGATACCATAACAAATGCCACAGGATACTTAAAAGAAACCAACTCTGCAGACATTACAAGACAAATTCAAGGCACCAAAGGCAAACAGAAGATTTTAAAGTGGACAGAAAAAGATTGTATGTAAAGAAGTAATCAGATAAGTAATAGTGAAAAAAAAGTTGAGAGAGTTATATTAAAAAAAGTTGAGAGAGTCAAATAGTTAACTAGAGATAAAGGTTGACTATGTAATGATAAAATTTCTAGTTTGCCAAATCTGTCACACTATGGTGGGAGATTTAACATCATATCACATAGTAATTGTTAGATCAAGCAGATAAAGAAGTCAGCAAAGCTAGAGAAGATCTAGAGAGCAGAATTAGTAAGTGTTAATTGTGAACACCATATTTATCTCAAGTATTCATTGAAGAAAAAATAGACAATATATTTGGCCATAAAATAATGCTCAACAAACTTCAAAGGATTGAGCACATTCAGATCATTTTTTTGAGCACAAAACAACTGAGTTAGAGAGGGACCTTCAATATGGTGGAGGAGTAAGACCTGAAGATCACCTTCCTCCCCACAAATACATCAGAAATACATCTACAGGTAGAACAACAACTACAGAACACCTACTGAACGCTGGCAGAAAACCTGAGACTTCCCAAAGGGCAAGAAACTCCCCATGTACCTGGGTAGGGCAAAAGAAAAAACAGAGACAAAAGAATAGGAACAGGACCTGCACCTCTGGGAGGGAGCTGTGAAGGAGGAAAGGTTTCCACACACTAGGAAGCCCCTTCACTGCTGGAGATGGGGGGTGGGTGGGGGGGAAGCTTCAGAGCCACGGAGGAGAGCATAGCAACAGGGGTGCGGAGGGCCAAGTGGAGAGATTCCCACACAGAGGATCGGTGCTGACCAGCACTCACCAGCCTGAGAGGCTTGTCTGCTCACCCGCCGGGGCGGGCAGGGGCTGGGAGCTGAGGCTCGGGCTTCGGAGATCAGACCCAAGGGAGAGGACTGGGGTTGGCTGTGTGAACACAGTCTGAAGGGGGCTAGTGCACCACAGCTAGACGGGAGGGAGTCCAGGAAAAACTCTGGACTTGCCTAAGAGGCAAGAAACCATTATTTCAGGATGCATGAGGAGAGGGGATTCAGAGCACCGCCTAAACGAGCTTCAGAGACGGGCGCGAGCCGTGGCTATGAGCGCGGACCCCAGAGACAGGCATGAGATGCTAAGGCTGCTGCTGCAGCCACCAAGAAGCCTGTGTGCAAGTACAGGTCACTGTCCACACCTCCGCTCCCGGGGGTGTGTACAGCCTGCCACAGCCAGGGTCCCGTGATCCAGGGACAACTTCTCTGGGAGAGCACATGGTGCCCCTCAGGCTCTTGCAACATCATGCTGGCCTCTGCCACCACAGGCTTGCCCCATATTCTGTACTCCCCCTTCCCCCCAGCCTGACTGAGGCAGAGCCCCCTAATCAGCTGCTCCTTTAACCCCATCCTGTCGGGGCGGGGAACAGACACCCTCAGGCGACCTACATGCAGAGGCGGGGCCAAATCCAAAGCTGAACCCCAGGAGCTGTGCAAACAAAGAAGAGAAAGGGAAATTTCTCCCAGCAGCCTCAAGAGCAGCAGATTAAATCTCCACAATCAACTTCATGTACTCTGCATCTCTGGAATACCTGAATAGACAATGAATCATCTCAAAATTGAGACAGTGGACTTTGGGAGCAACTGTAGACTTGGGGTTTGCTTTTGGCATCTAATTTGTTTCTGGTTTTATGTTTATCTTAGTTTAGTATTTAGAGCTTATTATTAGTGGTAGATATGTTTATTGATTTGGTTGCTCTCTTCCTTTTTTTTTTTTTTAATTAATTTATTTTTGGCTGCGTTGGGTCTTCATTTCTGTGCGAGGGCTTTCTCCAGTTGCGGCGAGCAGGGGCCACTCTTCATCACGGTGTGCGGGCCTCTCACTATCGTGGCCTCTCTTGTTGCGGAGCAAAGGCTCCAGACGCGCAGGCTAAGTAATTGTGGCTCACGAGCCTAGTTGCTCCGCGGCATGTGGGATCTTCCCAGACCAGGGCTTGAACCCATGTACCCTGCATTGGCAGGCATATTGTTAACCACTGCACCACCAGGGAAGCCCCCTTTTTAAAAAAAAATATTTTTTTTTCCTTTTTCTCTTTTTG
Organism: Lipotes vexillifer; assembly: GCF_000442215.2. Classification (NCBI taxonomy): domain Eukaryota; kingdom Metazoa; phylum Chordata; class Mammalia; order Artiodactyla; family Lipotidae; genus Lipotes; species Lipotes vexillifer. The sequence continues at coordinate 684,244 of NW_006770014.1, forward strand.
TGAGTGTGCATGTGTATGCTTCTTTGTGTGATTTTGTCTGTATAGCTTTGTTTTTACCATTTGTGCTAGGGTTCTGTCTGTCCTTCTGTGCTTTTTTTTCTTTGTATAGTTTTTAGCCCTTGTTATCATAGTGAATTTTTTTTTTTTGGTTTGGTTGCTCTCTTCTTTCTTTTTTTATATTACATTTTTATTTTTAATAATATTTAAAAAATTTTTATTTTAATAACTTTATTTTATTTTTCTTTCCTTCTTCCCTTCTTTCTTCCTTCCTTCCTTCCTTCTTTCTTTTTCTTTTTTTCCCTTTACTTCTGAGCCCTGTGGCTGACAGGGTCTTGGTGCTCTGACCGGGTGTCAGGCTGAGCCTCTAAGGTGGGAGAGCTGAGTTCAGGACATTGGACCACCAGAGACCTCCAGGCCCCACATAATATCAAATAGTGAAAGTTCTCCCAGAGATCCCCATCTCAATGCTAAGACCCAGCTCCACTCAACGACCAGCAAGCTACAGTGCTGGGCACTCCATGACAAACAACTAGCAAGACAGGAACACAATCCCACCCATTAGTAGAGAGGCTGCCTAAAATAATGAGCTCACAGACACCCCAAAACACACCACCAGATGTGGTCCTGCCCACCAGAAAGACAACATCCAGCCTCATCCACCAGACACAGACACCAGTCCCCTCCACCAGGAAGCCTACACAACCCACTGAACCAACGGTACTCACTGGGGGTAGTCACCAAAAGCAACGGGAACTATGAACTTGCAGCCTGTGAAAAGGAGAGCCCAAACACAGTAAGTTAAGCAAAATGAGAAGACAGAGAAATACACAGCAGATGAAGGAGCAAGATAAAAACCCACCAGACCTAACAAATGAAGAGAAAATAGGCAGTCTACCTGAAAAAGAATTCAGAGTAATGATAGTAAAGATAATCACAAATCTTGCAAATAGAATGGAGAAAATACAAGAAATGTTTAACAAGGACCTAGGAGAACTAAAGAGCAAACAAACAATGATGAACATCACAATAAATGAAATTAAAAATTCTCTAGAAGGAATCAATAGCAGAATAACTGAGGCAGGAGAATGGATAAGTGACCTGGAAGATAAAATAGTGCAAATAACTACTGCAGAGCAGAATAAAGAAAAAAGAATGAAAAGAACTGAGCACAGTCTCAGAGACCTCTGGGACATTAAATGAACCAACATTCAAATTATAGGGGTCCCAGAAGAAGAAGAGAAAAAGAAAGGGACTGAGAAAATATTTGAAGAGATTATAGTTGAAAACTTCCCTAATATGGGAAAGGAAATAGTCAATCAAGCCCAGGAAGCACAGAGAGTCCCATACAGGATAAATCCAAGAAGAAACACGCCAAGACACATATTAATCAAACTATCAAAAATTAAATACAAATAAAAAATATTAAAAGTAGCAAGGGAAAAGCAACAAATACATGCAAGGGAATCCCCATTAGGTTAACAGTTTATCTTTTAGCAGAAATTCTGCAAGCCAGAAGAGAGTGGCAGGACATATTTAAAGTGATGAAAGGGAAAAACCTACAAAAAAGATTACACTACCCAGTAAGGATCTCATTCAGATTTGATGGAGAAATTAAAACGTTTACAGACAAGCAAAGCTAAGAGAATTCAGCTACACCAAACCAGCTTTACAACTAATGCTAAAGGAACTTCTCTAGGCAGGAAACACAAGAGAAGGAAAAGACCTACAATAACAAACCCAAAACAGTTATGAAAATGGTAACTGGCCAACTGAGACTCCCACGGCACTGCCGTATCATTCCACCTGGGAGGGATTCTGACTTAGAGGTGTTCAGTCTAATCCTACAGTTGGTAGCTTTGACCCATTGGCTCCTCAGCCAAGCACATACACCAAATGTCTGAAAATGGTAATAGGAACTTACATGTCAATAACTACCTTAAATGTAAATGCATTAAATGCTCCAACCAAAAGACATAGACTGGCTGAATGGATACAGAATAAGACCCATATATATGGTGTCTACAAGAGACCGACTTCAGACCGAGGGACACATACAGACCGAACGTGAGGGGATGGAAAATGACATTCCATGCAAATGGAAATCAAAAGAAAGCTGGTGTAGCAATTCTCATATCAGACAAAATAGACTTTAAAATAAAGACTATTACAAGAGACAAAAAAGGACACTAAATGATCAAGGGATCAATCAAAGAAGAAGCTATAACAATTGTAAATATTTATGTACCCAACATAGAAGCACCACAATACATAAGGCAAATGCTAACAGCCAGAAAAGGGGATATCAACAGTAAGACAATAATAGTAGAGGAGTTTTACACCTCACTTTCACTAATGCATAGATCATCCAAAATGAAAATAAATGAGGAAACACAAGCTTTAAATGACACATTAAACAAGATGGACTTCATTGATATTTATAGGACAATCCATCCAAAAACAGCAGAATACATTTTCTTCTCAAGTGCTCGTGGAACATTCTCCTGGATAGATCATATCTTGGGTCTCAAATCAAGCCTTGGTAAATTTAAGAAAATTGAAATCATATCAAGTATCATTTTCGACCACAACGCTAGGAGACTACATATCAGTTACAGGAAAAAATCTGTACAAAATACAAACACATGGAGGATAAACAATACACTACTTAATAACCAAGGGATCACTGAAGAAATCAAAGAGGAAATCAGAAACTACCTAGAAACAAATGACAGTGAAAACACGAAGAACCAAAACCTATGGGATGCAGCAAAAGCAGTTCTAAGAGGGAGGTTAATAGCAATACAATCCTACCTCAGGAAACAAGAAATATCTAAAACAACCTAACCTTATACCTAAAGCAATTAGAGAAAGAACAACAAAAAAACCCCCAAAGTTAGCAGAAGGAAAGAAATCATGAAGATCAGATCAGAAATAAATGAAAAAGAAATGAAGGAAGCAATAGCAAAGATCAATATAACTAAAAGCTGTTTCTTTGAGAAGATAAACAAAATTGATAAACCATTAGCCAGACTCATCAAGAAAAAAAGGGAGAAGACTCAGATTAATAGAATTAGAAATGAAAAAGGGGAAGTAACAACTGACACGACAGAAATACAAAGGATCATGAGAGATTACTACAAGCAACTATATGCCAATTAAATGGAAAACCTGAAAGAAATGGACAAACCCTTAGAAAAGCACAACCTTCCGAGACTGAACCAGGAAGAAACAGAAAATATAAACAGACCAGTCAAAAGCACTGAAATTGAAACTGTGGTTAAAAAATCTTCCAACAAACAAAAGCCCAGGACCACATGGCTTCACAGGTGAATTCTATCAAACATTTAGAGAAGAGCTAACACCTATCCTTCTCAAACTCCTCCAAAATATAGCAGAGGGAGACACACTCCCAAACTCATTTTACGAGGCCACCACCACCCTGATACCAAAGCCAAAGATGTCACAAAGAAAGAAAACTACAGGCCAATATCACTGATGAATGTAGATGCAAAAATCCTCAACAGAATACTAGCAAACAGAATCCAACAGCACATTAAAAGGATCATACACCATTATCAAGTGGGGTTTATTCCAGGAATGCAAGGATTCTTTAATATATGCAAATCAATCAATGTGATAAACCATATTAACAAATTGAAGGAGAAAAACCATATGATCATCTCAATAGGTGCAGAAAAAGCTTTTGACAAAATTCAACACCCATTTATGATAAAAACTCTCCAGAAAGTAGACATAGAGGGAACTTTCCTCAACATAATAAAGGCCATATATGCCAGACCCACAGCCAACATCGTTCTCCATGGTGAAAAACTGAAACCATTTCCACTAAGATCAGGAAAAAGACGAGGTTGCCCATTCTCACACTACTATTCAACATAGTTTTGGAAGTCCTAGCCATGGCAATAAGAGAAGAAAAAGAAATAAAAGGAGTACAAAATGGAAAAGAGGAAGTAAAACTGTCACTGTTTGCAGATGACATCGTATTATATAAAGAGAATTCTAAAGATGCTACCAGAAAACTACTAGAGCTAATCAATGAATTGGGAAAGTAGCAGGATACAAAATTAATGTACAGAAGTCTCTTGCATTCCTATACGCTAATGATGAAACATCTGAAAGAGGAATTAAGGAAACACTCCCATTTACCACTGCAACAAAAAGAATAAAATACCTAGGAATAAACCTACCTACGGAGACCAAAGACCTGTATGCAGAAAACTGTAAGACACTGATGAAAACTAAAGATGATACGAAGTGATGGAGAGATATACCATGTTCTTGGATTGGAAGAATCAACATTGTGAAAATGACTGTACTACCCAAAGAAATCTACAGATTGAATGCAATCCGTATCAAACTACCAATGGCATTTTTCACAGGGGTAGAACAAAAAATTTCACAATTTGTATGGAAACACAAAAGACCCCAAATAGCCAAAGTAATCTTGAGAATAAAATCAGAGCTGTAAGAATCAGGCTCCCTGCCTTCAGACTATATTACAAAGCTACAGTAATCAAGACAGTATGGTACTGGCACAAAAATAGAAATATAGATCAATGGAACAGGATAGAAAGCCCAGAGATAGACCCATACACATATGGTCACCTGATCTTTGAAAAAGGCAGCAAGAATATACAATGGAGAAAAGACAGCCTCTTCAATAAGTGGTGCTGGAAAAACTGGACAGCTACATGTAAAAGAATGAAATTAGAACACTCCCTAACACCATACACAAAAATAAAGTCAAAATGGATTGAAGACCTAAATATAAGGCCAGACACTATAAAAATCTTAGAGGAAAACATAGGCAGAACACTCTATGACATAAATGACAGTAAGATCCTTATTTCCCCACCTCTTAGAGAAATGGAAATAAAAATAAACAAATGGGACCTAATGAAGCATAAAAACTTTTGCACCATTAACAAGATGAAAAGACAACCCTCAGAATGGGAGAAAATTTTTTCAAATGAAGCAGTTGACAAAGGATTAATCTCCAGAATTTACAAGCAGCTCATGCAGCTCAATATCAAAAAACAAACAACCCAATCCAAAACTCGGCAGAAGACCTAAATAGACATTTCTCCAAAGAAGACATACAGATTTCCAACAATCACATGAAAGGATGCTCAACGTCACTAATCACTAGAGAAGCTCAAATGAAAGCTACGATGAGGTATCACCTCACACCGGTCAGAATGGCCATCATCAAAAAATCTACAAACAATAAATGCTGGGGAGGGTGTGGAGAAAATGGAACCCTTCTGCACTGTTGGTGGGAATGTATCAATTGATACAGCCACTATGGAGAACAGTATGGAGGTTCCTTAAAAAGCTAAAAATAGAACTACCATACGACCCAGCAATCCCACTACTGGGCATATACCCTGAGAAAACCATAATTCAAAAAGAGTCATGTACCACAATGTCCATTGCAGCTCTATTTACAATAGCCAGGACATGGAAGCAACCTAAGTGTCCATTGACAAATGAAAGGATAAAGAAGATATGGCACATATATACAATGGAATATTATTCAGCCATAAAAAGAAATGAATTGAGTTATTTGTGGTGAGGTGGATGGACCTAGAGACTGTCATACACAGTGAAGTAAGTCAGAAAGAGAAAAACAAATACTGTATGCTAACGTATATTTATGGAATCTAAAAAAACCAAAAAATGTTTCTGAAGAACCTAGGGGCAGGACAGGACAAAGATGCAGATGTAGAGAATGGAATTGAGGACACGGGGAGGGGAAAGGTTGAGCTGGGATGAAGTGAGAGAGTGGCATGGACATATATACACTACCAAACGTAAAATAGATAGCTAGTGGGAAGCAGCCGCATAGCACAGGGAGATCAGCTCGGTGCTCTGTGACCACCTAGAGGCGTGGGATACGGAGGGTGGGAGGGAGGGAGACACAAGAGGGAGGGGATATGGGGATATATGTATATGTGTAGCTGATTCACTTTGTTATACAGCAGAAACTAACACACCATTGTAAAGCAATTATACTCCAATAAAGTTGTTAAAAAAAACCAACTGAGTTATAAATTCAGAACGAAGTACAACCGACAAAGCAAGAGACATCTGAAGAACAAGAAACATTATTTATAAATAAAGCATGGACCAAATAAATTATAACAAAATTAGAAAATATTGAAAATAGAACAAAGGCAAAAATACTTTGTATCATAATTTATGGGATATAGCAAAATTGGTACTTAAAGAAAAGTTTAGTTTTAAATGCTTACATTGGAAAAGAAAAAAAGAACATTAATGAGCTGAGATTTTAACTTGTGACACTGTGAGAAACAAGGAAGCAACTACAGAATATATCCTAAAAATGTGGATCAAATGACAGTTATAATAAAGAGGAAAACAAAAGCATAATAGAATCCACAAAGCCAAAAGTTTCTGTTTTGAAAGAATCCACTGGTCAAATTGGTCAAGGAAAAAGGAGAACCCAAAATAATAATATAGGAAGCGGCCATTGCAGTAACGTCTGCATACATTAAAAAAAAAATGAATGACATTATGTCAGTGTTGCAGTCTTATTAGAATTGGAAAAATTCTCAAAATATAATTTGCCATAATTAACACAATAAGAATAATCATAATAATTGTATAATCATTAAAGAAATTGATTCAGCCGTTAAAAATCTCTTTTCTACACACACACACACACACACACACACACACACACACACACAAAATGAAACACCAAAAAATAAAATAAAACATTAATCCAGATGTTGTAGTCAGTGAGGTTTATGTTACATTCAAGGAATAAATTAGTCCAATTTCATACAAATTAATCTAGGGAAAAGAAAAACTCTTATCCTGCTCATAAGGGTGAATATCTTCTAAACAAAATATTATTAAAATGAATTGCACAATGTATAAAGAATATAGTACATAACTAAACTGGCTACAACAAATGCAAGGCTGGTTTTACATGGAAAAAATTAACCTTTAATTTATTATATTACTAAATAAAAGAATATATTATCATCTCAATAGCTGGAGAAAAAAGCTTTTGATAAAATTCAAATTTACCCATTATAAAAACTGAAACTGGGGCTTCCCTCATGGCACAGTGTTTAAGAATCCGCCTGCCAATGCAGGGGACATGGGTTCGAGCCCTGGTTCGGGAAGATCCCACATGCTGTGGAGCAACGAAGCCCGTGCGCCGTAACTACTGAGCCTGTGCTCTAGACCCTGTGAGCCACAACTACTGAGCCCACGTGCTGCAGCTACTGAAGCCTACATGCCTAGAGCCCATGTTCTGCCACAATAGAAGCCATTGCAGTAAGAAGCCCGCGCACCACAATGAAGAGTAGCCCCTGCTCGCTGCAACTAGAGAAAGCCCGTGCACAGCAAAGACCCAATGCAGCCAAAATAAATAAATACATAAATTTATTTTTTAAAAAAAACCTTAAACTGAAAGTAGATAAACTTTATCTTCAAGAAACACATATCATTTAAGTGGAACAATTCATATTTAATGGAAAAATATTGCAATTATCCCCTTTAATATTTGGAATATGACAAATTTGCATGCTATTACTATTTTTTTACATTGTAGTATACCTTGTAACCAGTACATTAAGAAAAATAAATAAATAAATAGTTTAAATATGTGGATTGTAAAGGAAGAGGTAGTTATTATTTGCATATAATTGTCTATATAGTAAACTATATATATATATATGCAGATAGTTTAAATTAACAAGGTGGCTAGATGTGAAATCAATGTACAAAAATCAATATAGGGCTTCCCTGGTGGCGCAGTGCTTGAGAGTCCGCCTGCCGATGCAGGAGACGCGGGTTCGTGCCCCGTTTCGGGAAGACCCCCCATGCCGCGGAGCGGCTGGGCCCGTGAGCCATGGCCACTGAGCCTGCGCGTCTGGAGCCTGTGCTCCGCAAATGGGAGAGGCCACAACAGTGAGAGGCCCGCATAACGCAAGGAAAAAAAAAAAAAAAAAAAAAAAAAAAAAAAAAAAAAAATCAATATATATATATTAATAATGAAAAAGGAATTGGAAAAATTTTAAAAAGAGAATACAATTTATAATAGCCTCAAAAATATAAAGCATTTAGGGAAAATAATTTACAAAAGATATGTAAATTCTACCAAAAGTTCTGTATAGATGAAAAGCAATTCCAATAAAAATCATAATATGATTTCCTTCTGACACTTTACAAACTGTTCCTAAAATTTATATGAAAAAATCAAAAGCCAAGTAGAGCCCAGATACACAGATATCTATTCCAAGCTAACTGAACAGCAGTGTGCAAGGCAAAACTGTAAAACTTTTAAAAGACAATTTCAGAGATGATTTTTATGATATCAGTGTTGGACAAATTTCATTAAAAAGAAGCAAAAGTACAAATTAGAAAATAGATTCAATTTCAGAAAAATTTGGAACTTTTCTTTGTTTTTTCAGAGAATGTGAAAATGCAAGCCTCTGACTGAGAGAAGATATTTGGAGCACATAGAGCTAAAAATAGATTGTTATTCAGAATACATAAAGAATACCTATAAATCCGAATGAAAAAACAACCTAGTACAGAAATGGACAAAAGACTTGCATAGATAAATAAATTTATTAAAAAAAAAAGGACTTGAACAGGTCCTTCAAGGAAGAAGAAACTTGAATGGTCTATATGCAAATGAAAAGATACTCAATTTCTTTAGTTTTAAGGAAGTGCAAATTAAAACCAGAATGAAATACAATTTCGCACTCAGCAGACAGGTAAAAGTTAGGAGGTTAACAAAAACAGTTGTTAGTAAGTCTATGAAGCCACCATAACTTTTACATACTGCAGGAGGAGTACACACTTGTCCAGGCACTTTGGAGCATCATTGGGCATTATCTAGCAAAGCTGACGGTATGCATTTCCCATAAGCTGGCACATCTACTTGTACGTAGATATATCCTAGAGAAATTCTTGCACCAGAAGAAAGATAGAAAAATCTTTAAAGTGGTAATATTTATACTAGCAAAAAGAGCTAGAAGCAATGCAAATGCCCATTAAAATTAACATAGATATGGAAAACAGTAAAAAAAAAAAACTCCTTGAAAAACTAAAAATAGAGTTACCATATGATCCAGCAATCTCATTCCTGAGCATATATCTGGAGAAAATGCTAATTCGAAAAGATACATGCACCCCTGTGTTCATAGCAGCGCTATTTACAATAGCCAAGACATGGAAGCAATCTAAATGTCCATCGACAGATGAATGGATAAAGAAGATGTGGGAGATACACACACACACACACACACACACACACACATTGAAATACTATGCAACCATAAAAAATATAATGAAAGAAACATGGATGGACCTAGAGATTATCATACTAAGGGAAGTAAGTCAGACAGAAGAAGACAAATGTCATATGATATCGCTTATATGTGGAATCTAAAATATAATACAAATGAACTTATTTACAAAACAGACACAGACACAGATGTAGAAAACAAACTTATGGTTACCAAAGGGGAAACAGGGTTGGGGAGTGATAAATTAGGAGTTTGGGATTAGCAGATACAACCTACTATATATAAAATAGGTAAACAACAAAATCCTACTGTATAGCACAGGGAACTGTATTCAATATCTTGTAATAAACTATAATGGAAAAGAATCTGAAAAAGAATATATATACACACACACATATATATCTATGAAATTGAATCACTTTGCTCTACGCCAGAAACTAACACATTGTAAATTAGCTATACTTCAATTTTTAAAAATTAGCATAGATAAATACATTGTAATATAATCATACAGAGGACAAATATATCCACATACATAGAACAATTAAAAAGAATGAACTTCAACTACAAGCAACAACTTGAATGTATCTCAGAAATGTAACGCTGAGTGAAAAAAGCAAGTCACATAAGACTACAGATGAAAATCCAGAAAATACATGTTCCAAAATATGCACAATGAAGCAATCCATTGTTTTTTATGTGAATTGCCTGGTAAAATTTCAAAGAAACAGAGGGAACAATAAACATGAAAGTCAGGAGAGCGGTTACTTGTGGAGAGAAGCAGGGGCCCCATAGATAAAGGTAATGCCCTATTTCTTTATCTGGATGGTGAATATATAGGTCTGAATTTTACTGTGATTCTTTGTACTACAAATATTTATAAATGTTCTTTGCATCTATTCAATATTTTAAAAAGCAATTTAGGGCTTCCCTGGTGGCGCAGTGGTTGAGAGTCCGCCTGCCGATGCAGGGGACACGGGTTCGTGCCCCGGTCTGGGAAGATCCCACGTGCCGCGGAGCGGCTGCGCCCGTGAGCCATGGCTGCTGAGCCTGCGCGTCTGGAGCCTGTTGCTCCTCAGCGGGAGAGGCCACAACAGTGAGAGGCCCGCATACCGCAAAAAAAAAAAAAAAAAAAAAAGCAATTTAAAAAAATGGACTAAAATCCGAGTTTCTGAGCCCTGTTGCAGTGCTCATTCTAGTGCACTATGCACATGGTCACTGGCTTTTTTGTTTTGTGTATCACAGAGCAATTAATTGCCCACTTTATTGTCCTTGTATGATAGTTGCTTTTCAGTTCTCAATCACCCAGCTAATTTACCATGCCTTCTGAATGCAAACCTCTTAATGCATTTTGAACCAAGGTTCACTGTGTTCAGTGTGTACCTTGAGAATGAAAAACATTAATTAAAACTGAAATTATGAAAAAGCAACCTGTAATACAAATGAAAAAGGAATCTTCTTCTGAAGAATCTGAAAGAGCTAGCAGCTGGGATAATGCAGTGTAATGGTTAGAGGTGCAGGTTTGGAAGTGGGACACATATGAGTTTTAATTCTGCTCCACTACGTACTAAATGATGCCCTTTAGCATGTCATTTACTTTCTGAGCCTTTGATTCTTCATAATGTTTCGTATTCTGTAGGCTGGAATAGGGGCAGCATGTATTTGGGTGCCTAGTAGAGCTCAGTATTAGATAATTGATAGCTATCAACATTATTATTATTATTGTTACTCTTACTATTTTTTATTGAGTAAGAAAGCTGCAAAGTTAGAATATGGAGCTATGGGAAATAAAAATATACCTTTAAATTAGCTTTCATTACAAGTGTAAAACTTCCAGCTTTCCAGTGCTTCAGAGGGCACTTTGGTATATTCTGAGTGGGAAGTCAAATGAATAGAACTCATTTCCCATCATTGCCATGTACTTATCATCTGGCCTGACCTTTCATAATCTCATTTTTCTTACCTGAAATATGATGCTACTGCTGCTGCTGCTGATGGGGGTGGTGGTGATGATGCTGATACAGTCCCTTTACATTGCCCTGGGTTTTTGTGAATCTCCAAGGGGGTGATATACAGAAAAACTTATTTAATCAATATGTTATTATTATTATTATATTCTAAAAAACATTTTGGGGGGTACATTCGCTGTAGTTTTCCAGGAACAAAATGGTGAGTGCTCCAGTTTTCAATGTGAGTGATTATGTTTTCATGACCTCTGGTCATTACCATTGAAGCTGCATAAAAGTGGTTGGGTAAAATGTCACGTAGCAATGTGTCCCATCTGCTTAGCAACAGAAAGAAGAGAGGTAACATTAAAACAGAGAACCAATAGAAAACTAGGGTAAAAAAATAAAAAGCTTCAAATCCTAAACCTACCAATTTTTTTTTTCCCTAAAAAGCAGAACCAAACCCTGAAATTGTTGACTGAAAGAAAATCTACCAAGCTCCCTCACAGAACTGAATTCATTTTTGTTGTGAACTTCATCATGCATTTCATTTAAATGGCAAAACTCTAAAGTGTCACAGTAATCTAGATGACTTCCTCAGCCTCCACATGATCGATGTGAAATAAGAGGAATAAAATCCCCTGCAGGAGAAAAATTCTCCTGTGTGGCAGATTAACTTCCCAGAACATCAAGATACAATCTGTAAGAAGTGATTTATTAAATGGTGTCAGGAAGAGTTAATTTACTTCATAGCAGCAGGTCATTTGCTACAAGAGAATTGCTTACTCACCTTAGATACTTTGGTGTAAATTCATTATAGTTTTGCTCACCTTGGGGCTAAAGGAACAGTCCACTGCTACTGTAATGATAGATAATTATATGATACAATTTCTGCATTATTCTGTTTACCAGCTAATGGGCCACTGTTCTTAACACATTTTTCTTCTCTTTTGGTATGGATTAAGGAGTTTTGAAAGCATTTACAGGTATTCTTCACTGAGTACTTTATTTCATCAGTTCCAAAACATCATTGATTGTAAGATGTACCATTACATTAGGTACAAAGACAGAAAAAAAAATATGCTGTTAACTAAGCCTGACACTATGTGTTCTTATTAAGAATTTTTATTTAATTCTCGTTGAAAGAATTCTTTAGAATTTTTCAGATATAGATAGATGTGTTAATCATACATTACTCTTATACATTCATAAGAAGGAAAATAGAAGTGACATATATTGATTACAGTATTCCCAAAATAGCTTCAAATTCAGATTTTGACTCTTCTGAATTATTTTTTCACTTGGAGTCATTTATATCTATGTTTTTCCACAAAATGTTTTACTCTGTACATCAAGAGGACTAGCGGCAACAAAAGTAGCTCGTATCCTATCTCTAATGGCCCTCAAATGTTCTCTTGACTACAGACTAAGAAGTTGCAGTTCCCCAGATAAGCCACCAGGAAAAAAGTCAACTTTGCACACAAATAGGCAAAGACAGTTAACTCAGCAGTCCACCCTGGTTGACAGTGATTTTAAGGTGCGGTTGACTCTAAGATGAACCTCTATATCCAAACATTAAAAATGCATATTTGTATTGATGAAACATAGTATGGAGTTAAAATTTTTTCATTTGAATCTATTATAGATATATTCACTTACGTGAGTCTATCAACATATTCTTCAAATTATTGTTTTTTGCATTCTTGTTAGTCTCATTATGAGTTGGTAAGAAGATCAACGTTTTAGGTACATTATCTCTTTTCTCTTTCCTTATACATTTGGTATTACAGTTGGGATCCTAATTTTGAGCCCTTCTAGAATTATGATCTATAATTACAAACACCATTTATTGAATACTTTCCAGTTGGATGGAGCTGGCCCACTAGAAATTCACTTTGACTCTCTTTAAGTGGGCCACTGGTACTGCTTAGAAATACCTTTTTTTTTTCTGATGCAAAAGATGCATATTTTACTTTTTTTGCTTCTCTACATATACTCTATAGAAGGATCCACTTTACCTTCATCAAGTTTTCCATAAATAATGCAGCTTAAAGTGGTCATCTTTCAGGGGCTTCCTTGGTGGCACAGTGGTTGAGAGTCCGCCTGCCGATGCAGGGGACACGGGTTCG
>NW_006770014.1:697767-707163 GCF_000442215.2 Lipotes vexillifer
ACGTCCGGAGCCTGTGCTCCGCAACAGGAGAGGCCACAACAGTGAGAGGCCCGCATACCGCAAAAAAAAAAAAAAAAAAAAAAAGTGGTCCTCTTTCACCACTGTCCTCCCCCTCCCCACATATTGCTACTTTTTTATTTTACACATGAGAAAAACATGGCCTATTTACAAATTTGTGAAGAGACTTGTACGCCCTGCTAAGGAACTAATGAGTGCTAAAGTAATCATAGGCAAGGCAAGATTTTTAATTCCTCACTCTTTCCCCATGTATTTAATGAGAATAGTATATACTCTGCAGGGCTTTGAGATAAAATTATGCTTTTAGAGCATCTAAGGGCCTGGCACATATTAGTTGCTTCATAAATTACAGTGGTTACTATTATTATGGTCATATAGGCCATTGTGGGTCATTGGAAGATTTTTCTTCTAAAAACAATGAGAAGAACAACAGGTCTCGATGAGATTTGCAGGGTATGTGTCACTCCCAATCAAACTCCAAGTAAAGGATGATAAACTAAACCAAGTCGATCTGATAGGGCTGCAAACAGAGTTTGAGGCTTTTCTCTTGAGGTTAGTCTTCCTGGGATGGAATAGTCATACAAATGTTTGTCTTGTATATCCTCATTTAAGTCTGGCTGGATACGGTTGAGTCATTCTTAAAGTATTGTGGCTCTATTGGGAGTTCAGTGGGACTGACTGCTGCTTATAAATGCGGAGAGCCATTGGTGATGACAAAAACCACCAGCACTGTAGGAATCCCCAGCCTATTCCAGATATGAGGAGAATGAGGAATTTTATAAACATCATCCCTAGTCTTCTCGAGTGCTCTGAGGTGAGTAGTATCTTTATCTTACCAGTGAGTCAACTCAAGCCCAGAGAGGTAAGAAACTTGTTGTGGCCCAAACTTAGTAGGTGGCAGAACCAGAGTGTGATTAGGATCTTTCGACGGCAAGGCTGTCCCTCTGTCTCTGCACTTTGCCAAGTCTTACTGTTCCCTCTTTTCTCAGTTTATTTCAGGTCATCCTCCGTAGCTTCATACAGTGAGGCTGGCATTTGTCTGAGACTGAAACATTTCAGTAGTATTTCTGCCACATGTTTAAACTTAAGGGAAATACGTGCGGGTGCATTGTCAAAATGTCTATGGTCCAGGGTGCTTCCCTGGTGGAGCAGTGGTTAAGAATCTGCCTGCCAGTGCAGGGGACATGGGTTTGAGCCCTGGTCCAGGAAGATCCCACGTGCTGTGGAGCAACTAAGCCTGTACGCCACAACTACTGAGCCTGCGCTCTAGAGCCCGCAAGCCACAACTACTGAGCCTGCGCTCTAGAGCCCGCAAGCCACAACTACTGAGCCTGTGTGCCACAACTACTGAAGACTGCGTGCCTAGAGCCCGCGTGCCTAGAGCCCATGCTCCGTAACAAGAGAAGCCACCGCAATGAGAAGCCCCGCGCACCACAACGAAGAGTAGCCCTGCCTCGCTGCAACCAGAGAAAGCTCGGGTGCAGCAATGAAAGCCAAACACAGCCAAAACTAAAATACATTTATTAAAAAAAAATTATTAAAAAAATCTGCTTTTTCCAGTAATAGGTATGGAGCTGTTGATTTTATGGCAGAATTTTTTTTTTTTCGGTATGCGGGCCTCTCACTGTTGTGGCCTCTCCCATTGCGGAGCACAGGTTCTGGACGCCCAGGCTCAGCGGCCATGGCTCACGGGCCTAGCCGCTCTGCGGCATGTGAGATCTTCCCAGACTGGGGCACGAACCCGTGTCCCCTGCATTGGCAGGCAGACCCTCAACCACTGCACCACCAGGGAAGCCCTCTAAAATTGATTTTTAATGGCTATATAATATCCCATTTGATCACCCATATAAAGATAAAGATTTTATCTTTAAGTAAGCCTTTATTTCTATAATTGTGAATACACTGAATATTGTTATGTGTTATGTACATATCTATAATATTTCCTTAGGCTACATTTCTAAGAGTGGAATCGGGGTCAAAAGCAAATATGATTTTAAAAAGCTTTAGTATATTGTGTTATATTGGCTTTGAGAGAAATTGCAAACTATTTCCATGAGAGACCCACTCCCAATACCCTTGTGAATGGTGGCTTTTATTATTTTCATGCATTATCAATTATGTGAGTGAAAATGGCAGCTTATTAATTTGTATATCATTCATTATAAATGACATTGATATTTTCATCTATAAACTATGTGTATTTCTTCTGTACATTTCTATTCGTGACTTTTTACCAATTTTCAATAGGTATATTTGTTTTATTATTGATTTGTGAAAGGTTTTCATAAGTTAAGGATTTGCAGTATATGCTGTAAATACTGTAAATATATTTTACAGTATATAAATACTGTAAATATATTTTTTAGTTTGTTATGTATTTTAAATTATATTTATGTTTCTCTTCTCCCCATACCTGTCCTTTAAGTTTCAATGTGGAGAATTAAGCAAGGACTTTAGATTATTTTCTCATGGAAATAACTATGTTTGATAGGTTCCATTGAGTAGCAGTAACATAATCATTAAGCATGTTACTATAATCTTCAGAATCAGAATTAGGACAAAGCATTACCAAAGCCTTATAGCTAGAAAAGTTTTATTTTGATGTGTCATATGTATTGTTATCAAAGTAATATGACAAGTTTTCTGAAACGGCATTGTGACTCACCAAGGTAATTCTGTTGAGGAATAATGTATATGTTTCTAGGTTGTGGCTGCTTTTGGCTTATATTTAATCACATTCTACACTGCCTCTTTATCTTACCCATAGTGAATTATCTATCAGTTTGTGAATGACCAATTCCAAGACAATTAGGTAGAAAAAGAGAAAGATTTTAATTTTTAGTTTTGAATAAAAGCAATCTAAACTATGAAAACATAAACATGACTATGTTTGGGATGCATTAAAGGATTAGAGCTCTAAATAAGTTTCAAACTGAACAATGAAACATTATAATTAAGTGACTAGCTCCAGACTGCTTAGAATTCAGTCTGATTTCCTGAACAAGATTATCAGCAGGTTGAAAAGCAGATTTGACCGATAACATGACTCAAAGAATGGCAGTCATGAGCATGTGCCTTGAAGACCTTCAATTAGAACAGACAAAACTGACAGATGCCCTAGCTGCTGGGCTGTGAAATCCATTGCTATGTTTGTGCTGAGACCACCCTTCCCACTGGCTTCTGCTAGACTGAGTGTGGCACAGAGACAAGGCAGGCTCATTCCTGTGTGATGTGGAACTCTACTGATGACCAACTTTGGTTCAAGAGCACCCCTCCAGGCTTGCCCAACCTTCCTTGGCCACAGGACAGTCCAGGATGCTTTTCTCTCTGTCCTTCTTTCGGGGTCAGACTTGTATCCTGGTCTGATGGCTCTCCCCATCTTCCCTGAATCTTACCCCATTTTCTCTCACAGGCATTTCCCCTAATAAAATCCTTGCATGCTTAATCCTGCTTTGCATCAACATCTTAGAAGATCTAAACTAACACAGAGAAAAACTGCTGGCCAATTTTCTTATTTATTAAAAGTTTTAGTTTTTTTTTTCCTGTTTCAGAAACTCTTTAATAATCTTCTTAAAGCCTTCTTTTTCCAGTAAATGGCAACAGGGTACATGCACATAAAAATTTACATGCAGTTTTAGCAGATGCATGGGAACTTGGTAAACCATCCAAGGATCCTCTGAAAATCCACTGCACACCAGCTCAAGAATCCTCTCACTACGTTCTGAAGACATTGATAGTCCACATTGATAAGGACTAATTATGTTTTAAGAACTTTTCTTTTCCCTTTATAATTCAGGCTGCATACCCATTCATGACTTGTGGTGATATTCAAATTACTTAACAGCCAATCAGAATAACCACCAGCCTCTACCACATGTACTAGTTCCCACCCTGTTCATTCTCATTATCTTTCTTCCATGAAATCAACAATAACTGTTAGCATGTACATTCTTCTAAATTTTTATTAAGAAATATTCAATAACTTTTACTAAATGTCGACAGGGTATGTGGCCTTGGGTAGGGTAAAACATCAGAAAAAAAACCCCACAAAAATTAAAAGACAGGAAAACTAGCAGTGAAGAGTTTGTCTTTTTCTTAAGAGTTAAATGCAAGCATGACTTGCATGGTTTAAGTTTGAGCAATGGTTTGCACACCATTATTCTTTAAAAAGCCAACAAAAGGTTTTTGAGGCAGCCATTTTTAATTGGTCCAATCCTCATTCATATCTTTTGAAAAACCCTAACAATTTGTGTTGAACTGCATGTCTACCTTCTTGTGTTCCAACTCTTTGGTTCACTGTGTCTGTTGTCTTTCCCATATGGTTCAAAAAAGCACTATGCATAATGCTTTTCTCTAGCATGCCCTTTTGATTCCCAACATTCTTCTGAGGGCCTTAACTCTATAACCATTACCTGATCATGGTGCTTTCATCTAGGATTAGGTTTTGCACTTCTATTGATCTTCCTCTATGGGGCTGAATGTAGTAAATGAACCTCCTGGCTCCCAACAAATTTGCATGTAATTGCCTGTCCAGTCCTGAACACGGAATAATGGGCTGGAAGAATACACTAGCATTAACAGAGCCAAAAATGTTTTTCTTTCAAAGGCTCTCCTCCTTTGTAAAAGTGGCATATATGGGAAGAATCAGAAAACTTTCTCAAGGTTTGGGAAAATGGTAAGGTTGGGAGATGTCCAGGAATTATTGCCATGCTATCGAAATCATTATAACCTCGCATGCACCTTATTGAATAAGTCTAGAGCTGGCATTAACCTCCTTTTGACCACTGGAATGTATTGACCTACATTTATACATTCTCCAGAGAGAATTGAACTACTTTAATTGTCCTTTTAACTTTAGTTTCTTTAGACTAGTTTTACTACAGAGTGATAAAAATTTCAGTCTTGAACTGTGACTTTGATGGATTTAATGATCAATCACATTTGAAGGGTTATTGTTGAATTATTTTGAATCGAAAAGTATTTTTATTTGAAGTCAGACAACTGTTATATTTAATGTGCTGTATACACTATTCCAAATCTCTTCTGATCTGTCACAGTGGATGATAGGGAATTTTTAGAGGAGATAAAAAATTTACTACAGAGATGTCTGATTTTTATACTTTCATCACAGTTAATTACTAAAATTCAGAACTGCATTGTTTCAAGGCTTGATTTTTAATATTATTTTGAAGTGATGACTTCATCAATATTTGTATAATATGCTCCTTATTGACCATTTCCCCAACACAACCCTGTTATATAGCATATACTCTATTTACCTTAAAACGTTTAGTGAGGGAATTAGAAAAAATTAAATGAAATAAAGCTTAATTTTCTCTGTAATAATTGGAGACCCACTGGGGTGTCTCATACCCAGAGGCTTGGGAATTATTTCTCCTAAGTAAACTTTCTTACTTCTTTTTGGAGGACACAGAATCTCTGCATTCTTATAGAACACTTGGTATGTGATTGGGAGAGGTGTCAACACTCTCTCCTTGTTTGTCCTTTTCAATCTGATGAGTTAGTGAAGTCAGCAGACTAAAGACATGCCTTGGAATGATCAAGAGGAATTATTTGGGAGGAGGTGTGGTTTGTGAGGAAATGCTGAAAGGATTTTTAAATTGCTCCAATAGCTGATGAAATTCAAGCATTATTAGCACTGACAGGAAGCTCTCTGAGTCTTTAGCAACATCATAACTTTTTATACCATCCCAATGAAAGTGGCAACACTAATGTCCATTTGAGTTAAATCCTTAAGTATTCTAGTTTGAATTTGTTCAAAGTGCAAAATATTAACAGCATATTATAAAATTCCTTGAGATATGAAAAATAGATATATTTAAATTCATTTAGAATGAAAATTTCAAAATAGAACAAGTTTTGTTGTTTTAGAGCACATCATTGTACCAGTAATTATTTCTGCCCCTGTTGCTCTATTAGTCATGTTAAGGGGTTATCATTATAACTAGTAATAGTATTCCCAAGAATTGGGCTAAGCCCTATGTGTGTTAACTCAGTTGATTCTACAAAAATAGTGAGAATATGAGGTGTGGAATACTTTAAGATGAGGAAACTGAGCTTCAGGGAGGATAAGGGACCCATCCAAAGGATAGTCTCTGTCTTTGAACCCTGGTCATCTGACACAATCTTTCTAACTTACGAAATGCTCCAATTTGTGTATTGTTAGCATTATACTGCGTTGAAAACCACGTGGTAAAGTGGAAAGGGTCCCAGACTAGGAAGCAGAATATCTGTGTTCTAATTCTAACACTGATCTTACCTGGCCTATGAAATACTTTTTTTAAAAAACACTAACAAACAGAATTTAATTAAACTTATATAATATTGGCTAAAAGAAGTGAAGCTTTTAAGATGTAGCATGTATCTGTCCACAGTGTGTGTGACATAAAAACTCCTTGCTTCCTGCAACCTAAATGCCCATCGACAGATGAATAAATAAAGAAGATGTGGTACATATATACAATGGAATATTACTCAGCCATAAAAAGGAACGAAATTGGGTCGTTTGTGGAGATGTGGATGGGTCTAGAGACTGTCCTACAGAGTGAAGTAGGTCAGAGAAAAACAAATATCATATATTAATGCATATATGTGGAACCTAGAAAAATGGTACAGATGAACTGGTTTGCAGGGCAGAAATTGAGACACAGATGTAGAGAACAAACGTATGGACACCAAGTCTTTAGAGTCTCTATTATATATACATATATATAAATTCCATTTAGCATCAAAACAGAATAAAATACTTAGGAATAAATTTTATGAAAGACTTGTAAAACTTGTTCCTATGATCTGAATGTTCGTATCCTCCCAAAATTCATATATTGAAATCCTAATGCCCAGCAGGATGGTATTAGAAGGTGGGGCCTTTGGGAGTTGTCATGAGGGTGGAACTCTCTTGAATGGGATTAGTGCCTTATGAAAGAGGCTATAGAGAGCTCTTTAGCCCCTTCTGTGAGCCCTTAGCGAGGAAGCACCAGCTATGAACCAGGAAGAGGGCCTTCAGAATGCAGTCATGCTGGCGTCGTGACCCTGGAATTTCAGCATCCAGAACTGCGAGTAATAAATTTTTATTGTTTATAAGCTTTCCAATCTGTGTTTTTTTTTTTTTATAGCAGCCTGAGTGAACTAAGACACTTGTATACCAAACTCTACATAATATTGGAAAGAAAGGATCTTAATAAATGGAAAGACATCCTGTGTTCATGGACAGAAAAATTTAATATTGTTAAGATGACAGTACTCCCTAAATGGATCTGCAAATGCAGTGCAATCCCTATCAAAATTCCAGCTGCAGTTTCTGTAGAAATTAATTAACTGATCCTAAAATGTATATGCAAGTGCAAAGTCAAAAGACCCAGAACAACAGAACAGTCTTGAAAAATCAGAAGAACAAAGTTGGAGGACTCACACTTCCCGATTTCAAAACTTAATAGAAAGTTACAGCAACCAAGACAGTGTGGTATTGGCATAAAGATAGACATATATATCAATAGAATATAATTTTAAAGTCCAGAAATAAACAATATATTTAGGGTCAATTGATTTTCTACAAGGTGCCAAGACCATTCAATGGGCAAAAAAATAATCTTTTCAGCAAGTGGTGCTGGGTACATGGTGAGACAACTATATATCCACATGCAGAAGAATAAAGTTGGACCCTACCTCACATCATATATAAAATTTAACTCAAATTTCAAACCCGAAGAGCTAAAAATCAACAACTTTTTGCTATAAACTTGACCTTGGATTAGGTGCTTATTTCTTAGATATGACACCACAAAACGCACAAGCAATAAAAGAAACAAAAAGATGAATTGGACTTCATCAAAATTTTAAAGTTTTATTTTGCAAAATACACTATTCAGAAAGCAAAATGATAACCTGCAAAATGGGAGAAAATATTTGCTAATCATGCATCTGATAAGGGACTTGTATCCAGAATAAAGAACTCATAAATAAATAAGAAAAAACAAATAATTCAATTTAAAAAAGGTTCATTAAAAAATCTGAATATTTTCCTACAGAGTCCTCAAAATGAATTTGTAATTTGAATGAAATATTCACTTTAAGTATAGATATTCTGAGCACTTTAGATTATAAATGAAGCATAGTTTCCTCACTGGATGGTCACACATTTTGAAGATGCTATCTGAAGCATTCTGTAGGCCACAACTGGACTTTCATGTTAATGACTCTTGTTAGGGTGTTGATGATAAAACATCAACAGCAGGAAAAATAGTGCTTTTACTTTCCTCATCTTAAAATCAAACAAAAAAACCCCTCACATTGAAAAGTTAAATAAATTCTCACTCATGACATAATTATCAAATTTAATTTCACATAGAAAAATCATTTTGTTTTTTGATTTTGAGGTGGTTCTGTTTTGTTGAATTACTTTTTCTTTACTTGATCTGGAATTACTAATCCAGAATAGGAACCACGGAAAGGCTAGTATGGAGAATCTTTTTGTTTCAAATTGGAATTTTTATTACCACAACATCTGTTACAAATTGGTAATAGATGGTAACAGAGGTTTTTGTAAAGCTCCTTCTCCACTGATCATATGCAATAGATTTGGTAAAGACCTGTTATAATATACTTCAGATGCATAGTACCCATTCAGGAATTTCAAAATAAGCTGACTCCAAGGCGATCAATTAATATACATTAAACAGTACACCACAGAATTTCCAGTAACCAGATTTATTATAACATCATGTGCATTACAATGAAATCTCATAAGATAACTGTCAATTATGTTTTCCTTCATTTCATTAGCAGAGTGGTCTGATATTTTTGTATAGCTAACTGAGAATTCATTGGCACTTAGTATACAATTGTATTGTAAATTGCTTTATTTAAAGAAATAGCTGTTTCTGTCATGGCATGATTGACATTTTGGCAGAACTCTGTAGAACTCTGAAAATAATGTTTATTACTTAACTGATGCATTTACAGGAAAGGTTCAAAAATGAAAAAAGTTTCTTGTGGAACAAACGGTAATTGCTTTGAGGACCTGTATGGCTTCATGATTAGAACTGAATAAGGGATCTTTCTGAATTATCTTAATATATTTTTTATGAATAAATAAAAGAGATGTGTTCATGCATTCATTCATTGTACAAATATTGTATGGCTGCCTTTTAAGTGCCACATACTGGAATAAATGCTCTGTATTCTGTGGTGACTATAACAGACCTGGTTGATGCTATTAGTTCTGTAGAGGAATCAGAATAAATGAATATATCTTTACATATAAATACACACACACACACACACACACACACACACACACACACACACAATGTTTCAGATACCAAATTCCAGAATGTGGTGCTATTAAACCAAAATTTT
>NW_006770014.1:707221-718936 GCF_000442215.2 Lipotes vexillifer
AACACTGATTTTTAAAATTTTTTAAAATTTAAAAATTTTTTTTTTTTTTTTTTTTTTTTTTTTTTTTTTTGGTGCTACGCGGGCCTCTCACTGTTGTGGCCTCTCCCGCTGCGTAGCACAGGCTCCGGACGCGCAGGCTCAGCGGCCATGGCTCACGGGCCCAGCCGCTCCGCGGCATATGGCATCTTCCCGGACCGGGGCACGAACCTGTGTCCCCTGCATCGGCAGGCGGACTCTCAACCACTGCGCCACCAGGGAAGCCCTAAACCAAGATTTTAAAAGTAGGTGGCAAAAATCATTCAGAGAACTTTTAACTCCCTCTCCTAAATAAGGGTATAGAAAGGGTATAGAAAGGATAGAATGAGGAGAGAGAGAATTTTTGGAGAGACCTTATTGTGTTCTGTGAGTTCTCCTTCCATACCTCAAATCAATGTAAGACTATGGAGTTCAATTCTTCAGTTTAATAAGAAGACTTTCAGTGAGACAATTCTGAGAGTTGATCTGTGATCTCCCCAATGGGGAGACCCATTGGATGGTCTAACTCCTACTTAAGAAACATAACGGGTGAAAGACACTGACCAACTCCTGTTGGACGAGTTGAGCAGGAAGTGATTGCAGTGTTACGTAGCCTGCATTATCTGGTGTTGCTGAGATAAATGTATGTGAGTGTTTCCTGTGGACTAAATTTGGGCCAAATGCAAGACAGAATATCAGCTTGGGATCTTCTGAGATTCTGTCGAAGAACAGATTATCTCTGAAGAGACAGACAGACAAACAGAATCTATTGAATTCCTTCATTTCAGAGGCAGAGACAATGGTAATCAATGAGACGGTACATCCCAGCTTCAAGGAACTAGAGGTGAAAGTTCCCCAGTGATGGGAGAACTTTCATGGGTTCTCCTAAGAACCCGTGAAAAGACCCACAAGAGACTTCTCACCACCTGCCTGACACAGAGAGTGGGATGCCAAGTCACAATGGTGTCAGCGGAGTCAAAACTTACCCTTTCCTACACTCTTTGAAGGAGTCAGAAACTACAGATTATCAAGACGGGGCAGAAAAAGTGTAAGTGAAGGATTACTTACACTTCTGTCTTTGAATTTCCTTGTCTTTAAAAGTGGAATTAATAGCACTACATCAAGTAGAGTACATAGGATTGAGAAGATTACATGGGATAAATATATAAGGCTCTTACAACAGTGACCGACACATATTAAGAAGGGTTACGTATCATTTAAAAAAGAGACGGCAGTACCCAGATACAGCATCAAAGAGATAAAGGGAGGATCGTTTCAAGGAAGAGAGTGGCAAACATAAAAGGAAAATTAGGGAGGACAACAGATGAAAAAGAATAACGATTTTGTCCCAAATTGCTTCTGTTCTGTGCTGTAATCTGGACACACAGATCAAGTTTCCATGGTCAAAGGGAAGTAAAACTGTTAGAAGTAATCCAAAGAGGGAAGGAAATACAATACACAGTTTTTCAGAAAGTTTGTATTTATGTATTTTATACAGTGATTTCAGTTTCCTCTGGAAACTTTTACAACAGATGTGGCTTGACACAAAACAAACACTGCCAACCTTATCCGATTATTTGGCTTAAAACAATTCTTTCCCTCTCTTTATTGTAAATATTTCCTTGTATGGAATAAAGTGAAACATTGCTAAAGAGAAAGAAGCCTAATTATTTGTTAAATGATAAACATGGTTGCCATATTTCCTTAAGTAAATCCTCAATGTTGACTGTCACACTTGTGGGTCCTTATGAGCACCCTGTTGATGCCATTACTTAGAGCAGTTGTTTTCAATCAGTTTTTAGGTAGGTGACTCGGAATCACATCACCATTCTACACTTCCCCATAGAGCAGTGGCTTCTGGCATAGGAATAGAGATGGCACATTTGTTGAAAGAAAAGGTCTATGTAGTTTCAAAAACTACAAAGTGATTCTGCTATGGGTCATTCCTTCCTTGCCAGTCTGCCACACTGACTCCCCTCCCATCTCACCTCCATTTATCAGCTTGAGGGGCTGATAGTGAGTGTCCAAGAGGATGTAAGAAATTAGATCTTTTTTGTTGTTGTTCCCTCTCTGTTTTATTTTTTTTGGAATTTTAAAATTTTATTTTATTTATTTTTTATACAGCAGGTTCTTATTAGTTATCTATTTTATACATATTAGTGTATACATGTCAATCCCGATCTCCCAATTCATCCCACCAGCACCCCCCCCACCACCACCACTTTCCCCTCTTGGTGTCCATACGTTTGCTCTAGACACATCTGTGTCTCTATTTCTGCCCTTCAAACTGGTTCATCTGTAGGATTTTTCTAGGTTCCACATGTATGCATTAATAGACGATATTTGTTTTTCTCTTTCTGACTTACTTTACTCGGTATGACAGACTCTAGATCCATCCACTTCTCTACAAATGACCCAATTTCGTGCCGTTTTATGGCTGAGTAATATTCCATTGTATATATGTACCACATCTTCTTTATCTATTCATCTGTTGATGGGCATTTAGGTTTCTTCCGTGTCCTGGCTATTGTAAATAGTGCTGCAATGAACATTGTGGTGCATGTGTCTTTTTGAGTTATGGTTTTCTCAGGGTATTTTTTTAATACTGAGCTGCATGAGCTGTTTATATATTTTGGAGATTAATCCTTTGTCAGTTGATTCGTTTGCAAATATTTTCTCCCATTCTGAGGGTTGTCTTTCGTCTTGTTTGTAGTTTCCTTTGCTTTGCAAAAGCTTTGAAGTTTCATTAGGTCCCATTTGTTTACTTTTGTTTTTATTTCCATTACTCTAGGAGTTGGATCAAAAAAGATCTTGCTGTGATTTATGTCATAGAGTGTTCTTCCTATGTTTTCCTCTAAGAGTTTTATAGTGTCTGGTCTTACATTTAGGTCTCTAATCCATTTTGAGTTTATTGTTGTGTATGGTGTTAAGGAGTATTCTAATTTCATTCTTTTACATGTAGCTGTTCAGTTTTCCCAGCACCACTTATTGAAGAGGCTGTCTTTTCTGCACTGTATATTCTTACCTCCTTTATCAAAAATAAGGTGACCATATGTGCATGGGTTCATCTCTGGGCTTTCTATCCTGTTCCATTGATCTATATTTCTGTTTTGGTGCCTGTACCATATTGTCTTGATTACTGTAGCTTTGTAGTATAGTCTGAAGTCAGGGAGTCTGATTCCTCCAGCTGTTTTTTTTCCCTCAAGACTGCTTTGGCTATTTGGGGCCTTTTGTGTCTCCATAGAAATTTTAAGATTTTTTTGTTCTAGTTCTGTAAAAAATGCCACTGGTAATTTGATAAGGATTGCATTCAATCTGTAGATTGCTTTGGGTAGTATAGTCATTTTCACAATACTGATTCTTCCAATCCAAGAACATGGTATATCTCTCCATTTGTTTGTGTCATCTTTGATTTCTTTCATCAGTGTCTTATAGTTTTCAGAGTACAGGTCTTTTGTCTCCCTAGGTAGGTTTATTCCTAGGTATTTTATTCTTTTTGTTGCAGTGGTGAATGGGATTGTTTCCTTAATTTCTCTTTCTGATATTTCATTGTTAGTGTATAGGAGTGCAAGAGATTTCTGTGCATTAATTTTGTATCCTGCAACTTTACCAAATTCATTAATTAGCTCTAGTAGTTTTCTGGTGGCATCTTTAGGATTCTCTATGTATAGTATCATGTCATCTGCCAACAGTGACAGTTTCACTTCTTCTTGTCCAATTTGTATTCCTTTTATTTCTTTTTCTTCTCTGATTGCCATGGCTAGGACTTCCAAAACTGTCTTGAATAATAGTGGCAAGAATGCACATCCGTGTCTTGTTCCTGATCTTAGAGGAAATGCTTTCAGTTTTTCACCATTGAAAATGATGTTTGCTGTGGGTTTGTCGTATATCACCTTTATTATGTTGAGGTAGGTTCCCTCTATGCCCACTTTCTGGAGAGTTTTTATCATAAATGGGTGTTGAATTTTGTGAAAAGCTTTTTCTGCATCTATTGAGATGATCATCTGGTTTTTATTCTTCAATTTGTTAATATGGTGTATCACATTGATTGATTTGTGTATATTGAAGAATCCTTGCATCCCTGGGATTAATCCCATTTGATCATGGTATATGATCCTTTTAATGTGTTGTTGGATTCTGCTTGCTAGTATTTTGTTGAGGATTTTTGCATCTATATTCATCAGTGATATTGGTCTGTAGTTTTCTTTTCGGGTAATATCTTTGTCTGGTTTTGGTATCAGGGTGATGGTGGTCTCAGAGAATGAGTTTAGGAGTGTTCCTTCCTCTGCAGTTTTTTGGAAGCGTTTGAGAAGCATAGATATTAGCTCTTCTCTAAACGTTTGGTGGAATTCACCCGTGGAGCCTTCTGGTCCTGGACTTTTGTTTGTTGGAAGATTTTTAATCACAGTTTCAATTTCAGTGCTTGTGATTGGTCTGTTTATGTTTTCTGTTTCTTCCTGGTTCAGTCTTGGAAGGTTGTGCTTTTCTAAGAGTTTGTCCATTTCTTTCAGGTTGTCCATATAATTGGCATATAGTTGCTTGTAATAATCTCTCATGATCCTTTGTATTTCTGAACTGTCACTTGTTGTCCTTTTTCATTTCTAATTCTATTGATTTGAGTTGTCTCCCTTTTTTTCCTTGATGAGTCTGGCTAATGGTTTATCAATTTTGTTTATCTTCTGAAAGAACCAGTGTTTAGTTTTATTGATCTTCGCTATTGTTGTCTTTGTTTCTATTTCATTTATTTCTGCTCTAATCTTTATGATTTCTTTCCTTCTACTAACTTTAGGTTTTGTTTGTTCTTCTTCCTCTAGTTCCTTTAGGTGTGACGTTAGATTGTTTATTTGAGATTTTTCTTGTTTCTTGAGGTAGGCTTGTATTGCTATAAACTTCCCTCTTAGAACTGCTTTTGCTGCATCCCGTAGGTTTTGGATCATCGTGTTTTCATTGTCATTTGTCTCTAGGTATCTTTTGATTTCCTCTTTGATTTCTTCAGTGATCTCTTGGTTATTTACTAATGTATTGTTTAGCTTCCATGTGTTTGTGTTTTTTATGGTTTTTTCCCTGTAATTGATTTCTAATCTCATAGCATTGCTGTCAGGAAAGATGCTTGAAATGATTTCAGTTTTCTTAGTTTTACTGAGGCTTAATTTGTGGCCCAAGATATGATCTATCCTGGAGAACGTCCCCTGTGCACTTGAGAAGAAAGTGTAATCTGCTGTTTTTGGATGGAATGTCCTATATATGTCAGTTAAATCTGTCTGGTCTATTGTGTCATTTAAAGCTTGTGTTTCCTTATTAATTTTCTGTCTGGATGATCTGTCCATTGGTGTGAGGTTTCAAAGTCCCCCATTATTACTGTATTACTGTCAATTTCCTATTTTATAGCTGTTAGCAGTTGCCTTATGTATTGAGGTGCTCCTATGTTGGGTGCATATATATTTATAATTGTTATATCTTCTTCTTGGAATGATCCCTTGATCATTATGTAGTGTCCTTCTTTGTCTCTTGTAATAGTCTTTATTTTAAAGTCTATTTTGTCTGATATGAGAATTGCTACTCCAGCTTTCTTTTGATTTCCATTTGCATGGAATATCTTTTTCCATCCCCTCACTTTCAGTCTGTATGTGTCCCTAGGTCTGAACTGGTTCTCTTGTAGACAGCATATATATGGGTCTTGTTTTTATATCCATTCAGCAATCCTGTGTCTTTTGTTTGGAGCATTTAATCCATTCATGTTTAAGGTAATTGTTGATATGTATGTTCCTATTACCACTTTATTAATTGTTATGGGTTTGTTTTTGTAGGTCCTTTTCTTCTCTTGTGTTTCCCACTTAGAGCAGTTCCTTTAGCATTTGTTGTAGAGCTGGTTTGGTGGTGCTGAATTCTCTTAGCTTTTGCTTGTCTGTAAAGCTTTTGATTTCTCCATCGAATCTGAATGAGATCCTTTGCCAGGTATAGTAATCTTGGTTGTAGGTTTTTTCCTTTCATCACTTTAAATATATCGTGCCACTCCCTTCTGGCTTGTAGAGTTTCTGTGGAGAAATCAGCTGTTAACCTTATGGGAGTTCCCTTGTATGTTATTTGTCGTTTTTCCCTTGCAGCTTTCAATAATTTTTCTTTGTCTTTAATTTTTGTCAGTTTGATTACTCTATGTCTCCGTGTGTTTCTCCCTGGGTTTATCCTGCCTGGGACTCTCTGTGCTTCCTGAACTTGGGTGGCTATTTCCTTTCCCATGTGAGGGAACTTTTCGACTATAATCTCTTCAAATATTTTCTTGGGTCCTTTCTCTCTCTCTTCTCCTTCTGCGACCCCTATAATGCAAATGTTGTTGTGTTTAATGTTGTCCCAGAGGTCTGTTAGGCTGTCTTCATTTCTTTTCATTTGCTTTTCTTTATTCTGTTCCATGGCAGTGAATTCCACCATTCTGTCTTCCAGGTCACTTATCCATTCTTCTGCTTCAGTTATTCTGCTATTGATTCCTTCTAGTGTATTTTTCATTTCAGATATTGTATTGTTCATCTCTGTTTGTTTATTCTTTAATTATTCTATGTCTTTGTTAAACATTTCTTGCATTTTCTCGATCTTTGCCTCCATTCCTTTTCCGAGGTCCTGGATCATCTTCACTATCATTATTCTGAATTCTTTTTCTGGAAGGTTGCCTATCTCCACTTCATTTAGTTGTTTTTCTGGGGTTTTATCTTGTTCCTTCATCTCATACAAAGTCCTCTGCCTTTTCATTTTGTCTGTCTTTCTGTGAAAGTGGTTTTCCTTCCACAGGCTGTAGAATTTTAGTTCTTCTTGCTTCTTCTGTCTGCTCTCTGGTGGATGAGGCTATGTAAGAGGCTTGTCTAATGTCTTTTTTTTTGCGGTACATGTGCCTCTCACTGCTGTGGCCTCTCCTGTTGCGGAGCACAGGCTCTGGACACGCAGGCTCAGTGGCCATGGCTCACGGGCCAAGCTGCTCTGCGGCATGTGGGATCCTCCCAGACCAGGGCACGAACCCATTGTTCCCTGCATTGGCAGGCGGACTCTCAACCACTGCGCCACCAGGGAAGCCCCTAATGTCTGTTTTGTTAAGAGAAATGAGGCTGGTAACTCTAACTCTTTTTTTTTTTTTTTTTTTTTTTTTGCATGGAATATCTTTTTCCATCCCCTCACTTTCAGTCTGTATGTGTCCCTAGGTCTGAACTGGTTCTCTTGTAGACAGCATATATATGGGTCTTGTTTTTATATCCATTCAGCAATCCTGTGTCTTTTGTTTGGAGCATTTAATCCATTCATGTTTAAGGTAATTGTTGATATGTATGTTCCTATTACCACTTTATTAATTGTTATGGGTTTGTTTTTGTAGGTCCTTTTCTTCTCTTGTGTTTCCCACTTAGAGCAGTTCCTTTAGCATTTGTTGTAGAGCTGGTTTGGTGGTGCTGAATTCTCTTAGCTTTTGCTTGTCTGTAAAGCTTTTGATTTCTCCATCGAATCTGAATGAGATCCTTTGCCAGGTATAGTAATCTTGGTTGTAGGTTTTTTCCTTTCATCACTTTAAATATATCGTGCCACTCCCTTCTGGCTTGTAGAGTTTCTGTGGAGAAATCAGCTGTTAACCTTATGGGAGTTCCCTTGTATGTTATTTGTCGTTTTTCCCTTGCAGCTTTCAATAATTTTTCTTTGTCTTTAATTTTTGTCAGTTTGATTACTCTATGTCTCCGTGTGTTTCTCCCTGGGTTTATCCTGCCTGGGACTCTCTGTGCTTCCTGAACTTGGGTGGCTATTTCCTTTCCCATGTGAGGGAACTTTTCGACTATAATCTCTTCAAATATTTTCTTGGGTCCTTTCTCTCTCTCTTCTCCTTCTGCGACCCCTATAATGCAAATGTTGTTGTGTTTAATGTTGTCCCAGAGGTCTGTTAGGCTGTCTTCATTTCTTTTCATTTGCTTTTCTTTATTCTGTTCCATGGCAGTGAATTCCACCATTCTGTCTTCCAGGTCACTTATCCATTCTTCTGCTTCAGTTATTCTGCTATTGATTCCTTCTAGTGTATTTTTCATTTCAGATATTGTATTGTTCATCTCTGTTTGTTTATTCTTTAATTATTCTATGTCTTTGTTAAACATTTCTTGCATTTTCTCGATCTTTGCCTCCATTCCTTTTCCGAGGTCCTGGATCATCTTCACTATCATTATTCTGAATTCTTTTTCTGGAAGGTTGCCTATCTCCACTTCATTTAGTTGTTTTTCTGGGGTTTTATCTTGTTCCTTCATCTCATACAAAGTCCTCTGCCTTTTCATTTTGTCTGTCTTTCTGTGAAAGTGGTTTTCCTTCCACAGGCTGTAGAATTTTAGTTCTTCTTGCTTCTTCTGTCTGCTCTCTGGTGGATGAGGCTATGTAAGAGGCTTGTCTAATGTCTTTTTTTTTGCGGTACATGTGCCTCTCACTGCTGTGGCCTCTCCTGTTGCGGAGCACAGGCTCTGGACACGCAGGCTCAGTGGCCATGGCTCACGGGCCAAGCTGCTCTGCGGCATGTGGGATCCTCCCAGACCAGGGCACGAACCCATTGTTCCCTGCATTGGCAGGCGGACTCTCAACCACTGCGCCACCAGGGAAGCCCCTAATGTCTGTTTTGTTAAGAGAAATGAGGCTGGTAACTCTAACTCATTTTTAAAAACAGTTTTATTGAGATACAATTAACACAGGATACAATTTGCTCATTTAAACTGCAATTCAGTTTCTTTTAGTATAGTCACAGATATGTGCAGCCATTCTCACAGTCAATTTGAGAATATTTTTCATTACCACAAAGAGAAACCCTGTACTCTTTAGTTATTGCCCCTTTGTTCCCTAGCCCTCCATCCCCACCCCACCAACCCTAAATAATCATTAATTTACTTTCTGCCTCTATAGGTTTGTCTGCTCTGGACATTTCATATGAATGGAATCACCTCTTATGTTGCCTTTTGTGACTGGCTTCTTTCACTTAGCACAATGCTTTCAAGTTTCATGTCATACAATATATCAGTATTCTGTTCCTTTTTATTGCAGAAAAATATTCAGCATGGATATACCATATTTGTTTAACAATTCTTCTGTAGATGCACATTTCAGACATTTTTTGGCCATTCCATCTCAGCTGTGTAATATATCATCCAATGTATGAAATCATGTAATTAATTTTATTTTTGGTGAAAATAATGGATTATCGATGTCTATAATACACCCAACTAACTCAAGAGAGCAGTATAACTTAGAAAATTATACACAATAATGGGGTAGTCTCCATAACCATCAGTGAGATGTGGGGCTAATCAGTTTCAAATGCTAAAATGTGAATATAGAGCCAGCAAAACTGGAATGAGTTAGTTGTGCTAAGGAATGCTCCAGGTTTCTGAAAGCACTAGAGTCAGTCTGTGTGTTCCCACTCCTGCTGCTAACTAGCATTGACATTTTATTTGCAGTTTGAAAAACAGGTAAGGTTTAAATCATCAAGAATTTCAAACAAATAGATTCTTTACTTATAGCAATCATTTTCACCTTGAGCAAACATCTCACTTAAAAAAACAGAGCAGCTTTTAAACCACTGCCAAAATATTAGGGCAAATAGTTGTTTTTTTTGTTTTTTGTTTTTGTCTTGGCAGAGTGTAATAAACATACAGTGCCTCACTTAAATATTCATAGACTCCCAGCTTGCAGTACAGTAACTTAATAATAAAATATTTTGAAGAGGGAATGATGCTGTGGAGTTTGTGATACCACTAATGGATTTGAAGAGGATGCTAATGCATTGTAGGAGGAAGTGAATTGAGCTCTTGTGTGTAAAGGAGGATTATAAAATATAATTATGAAAAAGCCATAGTGGCAGGCTTGTGGAAGTTCTGTTGATGGGTGGGTACTACAAATGACATGTTTTGTTGATGAGAAAGAAGGCTTAGATGGATATTTACTGTGCTAGCAGTCTTCTCTATCTGGCAACATGGAATGCATTATAGAAATGGCCATTTTGTGAACTCTAGTCTGAAAATTAAATAGTGTAATATGGAGGCTGAAAGATCCACGCAGCTTTTCATTTTGAGTAACAGTTGTCTAGGAAACCTAAGCTTTCCTATCAAGAGCTTCAGGAAGACACTGGAAGAAAAAAGAGTGATATAACTGTCAAAGTAGATGAAAAAGTTTTTTTTGTAAAAAGAAGCTTAAGGAATTCTATGATTCAGTAATTCATGGTATCCTGCTGGTAGTGCAGAAAGCATGAGGATCTTTCTGAATATCATTTCCTGCGTGCAGCATTGACAGCTTGTTATAAATAGTGGGCAGTGGTGGGAGCAACTATGCTAGGGCAGGCAATTAGAACCTTGACTTCTTTTTAAGTTTCCAGTTCTAGTCTCATTTCTTAACCTCAGGCTCTGCCCCTTAGGGCAGAATGAAAAAACGTTCTTAGAACATTAATCTGATATTTAGTGGGGAAAAAAGTACAATACCTAACAGTTCAATATATGTAAGAACATTGAAGAGACAGACCTTATTGATACAGCTTTAGCCTCAATCCATAACCCCTTCTCTTCATGAGAAATTCTTCACTATATGCTTAAAGTTCAGTGTTTTTCTCCAATCTTTAAACAAGGGATATATATATATAAAATAGCAATAAAGTTTATTTTTCAGAAGCACATAAGTAAGTGAGTGCTGCCCTTTAATGGAGCTATTTGGGAAGACAGGTGTTCTTATAATTTTGATATTGTTTAACACATTTATGAGACACTCTATTTCTGTAAAGAAATTGTTTAAAAATTAGGAAAAAATTCAAATGGGAAATATATGCATCTTGAAGTTTACATAGTTAATATTTGCCACATTTAGTTTAGATCTTCTCTCTCTCTCTCTCTCTCTCTCTCTCTCTCTCTCTCCCTCCCTCTTCTGATACAAGAACTACTGATATACCCAAACCCTCACTCTCATTTATTCTCTCTTCCTCCACTCTTGAGAAACTGGTGTGAACCTTTCCCACGCACTTTTGAAAAAGACTTCATTTTTGTAGAGTAGTTTTTATGTTTGCAACAAGGAGATTTCCCATATACACCCTCACTCCCACACGTGCATAGTTCCCCCCATTATCAACATCACTCACCAGAATGGTGGATTTTTTTTTTTTAAACCAGGAATGGGTCTACATTGACACATCCAAAGTCCTTTGTGTAACAAAGATTGATTGGCCACATTTGTGTGGTTCTATTTTGATACTAGACTGACAGCTGTGGTTCATGAAATCACAAAGGGTGAACCCTCTACCTTTTTCTTTTTCAAAATTGTTCCAACTATTCTAATTCCTTTGTATTTCCATATATATTTTAGATTCACTTGTCGATATCCACAAAATTTTTACTAGGATTTTGAGGTGGATCATGTCGAACTTGTAGATCATCTAGAGGAAAATTTTCATATAAATAACATCGAGTCTTCCAATACATGAGCACGACATACCTCTCCATTTTATATAGGGTTCCTTTGCTTTCTTTCATCAGTGTTTCATAGTTTTAGCCTACAGACCCTGCACATATTTTATTAGATTTATATCTACATATGAATGATACTATTTTAAAATTTCTCCTTCCAAATGTTCAGGTCTAGTATTTAAAAATGTTATTGAATTGCCTTGAATTTATGTATTTATTTGGAGAGAAATTTTTTTTTTTTTTTTTTTTTTTTTTTTTT
>NW_006770014.1:718946-731593 GCF_000442215.2 Lipotes vexillifer
GTTGTGGCCTCTCCCGTTGCGGAGCACAGGCTCCGGACGCGCAGGCTCAGCGGCCATGGCTCACGGGCCCAGCCGCCCCGCGGATCTTCCCGGACTGGGGCACGAACCCGTGTACCCTGCATTGGCAGGCGGACTCTTAACCACTGCGCCACCAGGGAAGCCCTATTTGGAGAGAATTTTTAAGATGTTGCAGCTTTTAATTATATGGAATATTTTTCCTTTTATCTAGGTATACTTTTATGTCTTTCAGTACATTTTCTCCTAGTTTTTTAATAATTTTGTGGCAATTACAAATTGAATTATAATGCAATTTTATTTATATTTGTTTCTGGTTGCATAGAAATGCTATTACATTTTGTATTTTAATCTTGTACTCAGTAATAATGCTACACTCTGTAAGTCAGCATTGTTTAGTAAAAATGTAATGTGAACCACATAAGTAACTTAAAATTTTTTGGCAGCCACATTCAAATACAGAAAGAACTTCAAGTGAAATTAATTTTAATAATATATTCTACTTAATACAATTTATCAAAAAGTTATCATTTTTAACATGTGATCAATATATAATTTATTAATGAGATATTTTCTTCTTTTTATATTAAGTCACCAAAATCTGGTATGTATTTTATACTGAAAGGAGATCTCAAATTGGATGATTATCTTTCAGTGGTTAAAGTAAAATGCAGTTCTGATAAAACAATGAAGTCCCATCAAAACAGTAATATTTAATAAAAATATTTCATACTGCTTCAGTTTTAAAATTTACATTTAGGGCTTCCCTGGTGGCACAGTGGTTGAGAGTCCGCCACCGATGCAGGGGACACGGGTTCGTGTCCCGGTCTGGGAAGATCCCACATGCCGCGGAGCAGGTGGGCCCGTGAGACATAGCCGCTGAGCCTGCGTGTGCGGAGCCTGTGCTCCGCAACGGGAGAGGCCACAACAGTGAGAGGCCCGCGTACTGCAAAAAAAAAAAAAAAAAATTTACATGTAAATTAATTAAAATTAAATTAAAAATTCAATAGCACAGTCACACTAGTCACATTTCAAGTGTTCAAGAGACACACAAAGCTAGCAGCTACCTTATTAGAATTAGCTCTAATTCTAATATGTTTCATTTTTCTTTATAATATTTTGGCCTTATTTTATATTTTTCTTTCTTCTGTCTTTTCCAATTGTATTCCATTGTTCATTTTCTCCAGTTGGATGATTATTTCATTAATTTAAATGTTTCCTTTCATGTTAGTATAATCAATTTAAGAAGATTATAATTTTCTTCAAAGTACTGCTTTACATATATCTCATTGTCATTCAGTTTTACATTTGTTCTAATTCCATTGTCATGTCTTCTATGACTCATGAATAAGTTAGGGATACTTTTTCAAATTTCCAAACATATAAGAAGACTTAGTAATATTTGTATTATTATTTCAATTTCACTGCATCACAGAGAACTTAGTTGATATAATATATATACTTTGGTATTTGTTGAAACTTGATTTGTGGCCTAGTATGTTCTATCTGTCTTTATATGGTTAAGCTCTAAATTTATTTCATCTTTATTAATTTTTAGCCAGTGTGGTCTATTAATTTCTAAAAGGCATCCTTTTACAATCTCCTATTATAATTATTATTTTGTCGATTCTTTGTAATTTTAGGAATTCTTTAATAATATATTTGAGATTATATTTTTGAGAGCACACAGTTCAGAATTGTTCCTATCCTTCTGTAGTGGTCTTTATCTATCTATCTTTCTATCCATCCATCTATCCATCTATGCTTCTTTCTGTCTATCCTTCCTTCCATCTATCCATCCATCCATCCTTCTATTTATGGGTCTTTTGTTTAGTATTTGTCTGATAGACCCTTTTACATTTCTTTTCTTTTTAGTTTATGTCTCATTACATATGTTTGTTGTTTACAGCATTGTCTTTTTAATTTCCAGCTTACTTCCTGCAGTGCAGACCCTGTGACTCAGATTTGGGTGCAGCAATTTATTTGGGGAAGTGAGGCCAGAAAACTTATATGAGAAAATCGGAGAAGTGAGATGGGAGAAAAATCAGTGAAGTTTTCAAATAGTCAAATAACCACAGTAGAGAACTGGGGCTGAGTCCTGAAGATGCTCTGAGAAATCTTTTCCTTGGTGCTGGGGAGGCTGGGAGATTTATACAATGACTGCATGCTTTTGAGCACTGTCCTGGATGTTAATTAACTCCTTCACACATCCTGATTGATCCTCTTTGACAATGAGTTTCTGTAAATATTTTCAATATATTGTTCCATTGTTATGTGACCTCTATTGTCTGTTGTCTATCTAATTTTTATCCCATTAGAGATAATTTACTCTTCCTTCTGTTGGCTTTTAAATTTGTTTTTCTTTCTTTCTTTCTTTTTTTCCTTTGGTATTGTTTGATTTCACAATAATGTGTCTGAGTGTGGATTTATTTTTATTTATGCTGCTCTACAGTTATTGTATACACATCTTCAATCTGAAGACTTATGTTTTTCATCATTTCTAAAAAAATTTCCAACTGTTATCTCCTTGCATATTGCTTTTCTCTATTCTTCTTTGGGGGGAACTACATTAGCTGTGTGTTGGAATTCCTCATTTTACCTATTATGTCTCTTCATCACTTTTTAATATTTTCTGATTTTGTGATTTTTCAGTCCTTTATTCCATGCAGTTTCCTTAGATCCATATTTCAGTTTACACATTCTCTCAGCTATTTCTAATCTGTTCTTTTACTTATCAATGATTATACTTTAATTTCAATGATTATACTTTTCATTTGTGTGAGTTCTAATTGGCTTCTTTTCAGTGTCTTATTTCTAGCCTATGTAACTTGGGCAATTGGATGTTACGCCTTTAATTTTTTTACTTATTTTTAATTCACTTTCTGATTGTTGGTTTATCATATGAAGTTTTGGTACTTATAACCCTTTTTAGTCTTACATATGTTGGATTGATTTTTTTTTTTTTTTTTTTAATGTTTGGAAATTTTCATTGTGATCACATCTTTTAGCTTGGGCTCATTTTTCCCATGACAATCTTTTGAGTCTGAGTTTTGGGAGTGTCTAGGTGCCCAAGGACTATCAGTTGTTCATGACCAAGATTTGTATTAATTCTCAGCTTGGAGTTTCTTAGACCATGTGGTAATATCTGACCATGAAGAAAGTATATCTGGATTTGCATTTTCAGGAGGGCTTTCTGTTTATTTTGCTTTTCCAGCAGAATCTAGACAAAGACAGATAACTTTTCTGCTTTTTTGTTCTCTCTCTGTGCCTGTGGGCAGATATTTTCTCCTTGTCCTCTCTCGCTTGTATCCTCTCCAGAAATCCTCATTTTATGAGCTAACTTCTTTACTAACTCCCCTTTTTACATAGGGGATGGCCTAAACTTCAGTCATCACATGGATACTAACATCCAGCCCCTAGGTGATGAAGATAGAGTCCCCTCCACAGGGTTTTCCCATTTCCTACCACTTTGATTTTCAGTTCTTTTTTTCGCTGGCTTCTAGAGGTTACTTCTAATGCCTAAAAGCTCAGCTATGCATTCAGAAGACTTTTGGTTATATCTTCTACACAATGTTTCTAAGGGTTTGTGTTGGGAGAACCTCCAGACTTATTTGGCCATATTGCTGGAGCTGAAAATCTTGCAGTAACCCTTTTGAAATAGATTGCAGAATACCTTTATGATCTGCAGACTAATTAATCTTATATTACGTGCCCAAGGTAACAGAGGTTCAGATAGCAGCCTAGAGGGACAATGGCACTAAATTTGCCTTCACTTTAAGATTTGAAATAGGGTTTTATGAGAATAAAGTGGAACAGAACATGTATTTTTCCAATGTACATTTTGCAGTGCTGTCACATTATGCAGAACCTGTGACGTTAACTAGACCAAACTTAAAAAGTCAATATTTGTGCATTTTCCCCAGTGTCCAAGCATGCTGCTGAATAATTCAGAGCAAATAATAATTCAGAACGAATAATAATTCGTTCTAACAAATAGAACGAATCCATCACATTTTAAACTACACTCTTAGCTGACACAGGGTTTTGAGAGTTCTTGTCTTTCTTTTTCCTTATTTTTTCCCTATGTTTACCCTTTCTGAGATAATTTGACATGTGGCTGACAGTGATTTAAATAGGACTTAATCTGGTCAACAGGAAAAAAAAGTAGAAACTTATCCTACTCAAACTCTGAAATCCACAAATTTTCTCTTTGTCATGGTAACTTGCACACCTGTGCTACAGGAATGGCATCTTAGGTGTGTATTTAGTTGCCTGAAATGACAAAAGAAGTCAAAAGTTGCCCATTGAAGCATATGGGATAATTACCCTATAAATTTGTTTTAAAACAATTCTTAAAATGACTAATTAAAAAAAAAACCTTTGAAGTGTCAAAAGCATTCAGTTATTAGTATGTTGAACATGTTGGCATTGTTTACTGCAGTGTGATTTTACTGACCTTCAAAGAGGGTCTTGTATAGAAGAGTCACTCCTGGGTAACTAGAGATGCTTCTGCCTGACTTCAGAAGTGCAGATTATGGTCAGGAAGGTTTCCTGGGAGGCTTTTGTCAACTGGCCATGAAGAGACAAGGTATAGAAATGGAGAAATAAGCATAAAGCTTCTTACCTTGAACAGGAATAGACTCCTGTAAAACACTAAAAAAGTAGGATGGATAAAACACCTCAAACTGTGCATATAACATCCAAACTGTGCATGGATGGAGCCAGGTATAGATTCAGAGGCTTCTAACTCTAAAATTAGAGAATATTTGTACCCAGGATGGTTACAAAAGCTCAGTAACTCACAAAATCCTTGAAGGCAAAGACTGTTTAAGTTACTTCCGTGTTCTTCATGTCCAGAAGAATTCTTTATGTACAGAAGCTTGTTAAATTTAATTGAATAAATGAAGTACTTGGGTGGAGGCAGTGCCCCATCATACTTAAATGTATTCTAGCTTTTAGACCTTGCTCCTCAATGTATCTCTTTATTTGTTTGTATTTTTAGAGTTGACTATGCTATTTTAATGTTACCCCAAATGCTGTATTTTTAATTTTAGGTAGTATAATGAGCAGAAAATCTGCTTTAATGCTTTCCATAATTATCTACAACTGGAAGATATCTACCTGTTGAAATTTTACTATTTTAAATAGTCAACACCATTCATTAGGTAGAAGTGACCTGACTTATAGGTAGGGCAAATTTTAAAACTCATTTCTATATCAGTGACACATGTATCATATTGACCTAGAACTTGTTTCTTTATTTTAAGATATGGCCTTTATTTCAAGCTACTATAAAGGTAAAGGACTGGCAAGTATAGTTTGAAAATTGACTAAATAATTTATACAAGGCTCTGTATATGTGGAAACAATTTAGTCTCATATTCAAAGAGCAACACATAGACATTAATAATGTCATCACCTCCTATTTATTGGACACCCGTAGTGTTCTCAGCTAAACAGAAATGTTGCTTGTTCTCCGTTTACTGCCTTACAATGTGTTTTCCTTTGGGGACTAATCAGTGTGATATGTATTTTGAACTGCTTTTCCAATGAAGTGATAGTTTGGACATACTCGTCCTAATACTTTCATCTTGTTTTTGGCAAATGACTGGCCAGTGTTTAAACAGGCAGCATCTAACAATGAAGAAGAGATTTTTTGTTCTTCTGTGAAGATAAGTGTTTACTAATGAATCAAGTCCTCTTTTTCGATCTCATTTTCACCATACTACCAGGACTGTGTATTATTTACCTATATTATGAAAACATGTACAACTATCCATCCATCTATCTGGTTAGCAGACATTTTGTCCTGCTCAAAACGTCCATAAGATTTTTGGTCCATAAGACATTTTGTCCATGCCAAAGGATCCTTGAAATTTGGTCTTGCCCAAAGTGTCCAGAAGACATTTGGTCCACACCAAAATGTCCTTGAAATATGGTCCTTTCCAGAAAGTCCATGAGCGTATGTGGTTCATTCCAAATGGTATTGGACAGGACCAAATATCAAGGACACTTTGGCATGGACCAAATGTCTTATGGACGTTTTGAACAGGACCCTGTGTCCTACAGGGGTCTTATCATCTAGTTGTCTATTGCCCTTATCCAGTAGTATAAGCAATATTTTATGATACTGGAATCTAAATACTACTGGACAGTAAAGATAAACATTAAAAAGGAAAAAAAGCAGATATACCCAAGATCATTTAGAGAAACAGGAGACATTTAACAGGAACTTATGATTAATTGGTTACCATAGTTGAGACTGAGTTTGGCTCTGTGCTTCACAAAGGACAAAGCACAATATAGGCTTGGCACAAAAACAATCGAGAAAACCCAGTGGGTTAGATGGTATTTATTGGATGGTAATTAGGGAGGCTACAAGTTACTTTGGAAAGACAATTACAATTTTGGAAGAAATCTATCATTTGGATCTCTATGTAAGGGATATTGGGTAACATGATAAACAATGCATTCAGTTATTTTGTAACAGATGCAGAGTCCTTCCAAAAGTGGAAGCTAGTACAGGCATACCTCAGAGATATTGCAGGTTCAGTTCCAAATCACCACAATAAAGTGCGTATTGCAATAAAGCTAGTCACACAGTTTTTTTTTTTTTTTTTCCAGTGCATATAAAACTTATGTTTACACTATACTGTAGTCTGTTAAGAGTGCAATAGCATTATGTCTAAAAAATAATGTACACACCTTAATTAAAAAACAGTATTATTGGAAAAGTGGCACCAGTAAACTTGCTCAATGCAGGGTTGCTGCAAAACTTCAATCTGTAAAAAACGCTGTATCTGCAAAGCACAATAAAGTGAAGTGTGATAAAATGAGCTATGCCTGTATATATAGACTATAAACCCTGAAGTTATAACATGAAATTGTAACTCAGAAAAGGCAGTTTTTAAAAATCTAGGTTAATAGATTGATGTACTTTCTTTCTGATGACCAAACTTAATTGAGAGACAAAGTTTTCCTTTTGCTCCTTTATTTCAAATATTAGAATTATAATCAACTTCAGTATCAAAGTTTAAGTCGTGATTAAAGCAGACCAGACTAAGGGG
Organism: Lipotes vexillifer; assembly: GCF_000442215.2. Taxonomy (NCBI): domain Eukaryota; kingdom Metazoa; phylum Chordata; class Mammalia; order Artiodactyla; family Lipotidae; genus Lipotes; species Lipotes vexillifer. The sequence goes on from NW_006770014.1 coordinate 726,029, forward strand.
AGAGGCTTTGCATTGTTTACTAAAAAGAAGTCCATATGCTTTAGCTACCAGACACACAGATGTGAAATGGACATGACCCAAATTCTTACCTATGGGGGTAGACTGTGAGAAAGGTTATAAATAAGGTCATTATTATTTTTAAAAAATAGAATTCAGTTTCTTCTTATGCTGGAACAAGTACTCAGAGAAGATCCTAGCATTCTGGATGTATAGGATAAAAGTTTTTAACCTGAAAAATAAGTGCAAGCACTGTTGTCACTTACTGAACATCTAAACCTTCAAAGAGCCCCATAGAGCATCTAACTTTAGAAAAACTCTGCATGCCCTTTTGGGCTCATGTGAATCAGCTCATAAGAAACAATGTTGTTTAGCCATTAGCCCCATACATGGTTAAGTCAGACAGACCAACATTCAAATCCCAGATTCATCACTGATCAGCTGTGGGATTGTGGGCAAGCTACTCCCTCAATCCTAATTTCTCTTATCTATAAAGTAAAAAACAACAGTACTGCTTAGTTCAGGATGCTGTGTGAGAATTATATACAGTAATGCACTTAGCATAATGCCAAGTATGAATTAGGAGTTCAGTACCTGTTATTTATAATTATTAAGTGAAAAAATATTCTCCCCAGTAATTGGATAAGGTGACCTATTTTAAAAAATCCTGTTCAAGTGGAAAATGTTTGTGAAATACACTAATTTTATTTTAACATAGCCAATACTGAAGTATTATTTCGGATAACCATTACCCACCAGGTGCAGCTATTTTGTTAATATTACCCTACGCTGGTGTTAATAAGTCCACTGCATTGGCAGACGAAGGGCTCCACTAATTTTATAATTCTAGGGATCCGTCTACTTTCATCCAATTCATATGAGGGTTTTATCAAGTTACTTAAAATATAAAAGAAGAGCAGTAAGGCTACAGACTTTATTTTACTTAATTTAAGAATTCTTTAGGTGCTAGCTGAGGTTTAAACAGTTATGGATGCTGGGCAGAGTGGGTTTAGGTGGGCACTTTCCCTCATGAAGGACAAGTTCATGTCCTCAGTAAGGAGAATTTAGAGGTTCAGGAATAGTCTTCTGCTGTAATTAGGACTGATTTATTGTCCTTTTGGGGGCTGGCAGTGAGGAAGGTGGAGGGAAAGTAGGAAATTGCTGAACAGTTCAGAATCTGTGCTTTTATGGGTGGAATAGTCATCATTTAAAAGGTATCTTAATCTGTTTGGGCTGCTATAATAAACTACCATAGTCTGGGCAGCTTATAAACAACAGAAATTTATTTCTCCCAGTTCCAGAGGCTGGGAAGTCCAAGATCAAGGTGCTGGCAGGTTTGATGTCTGGTTAGTGTCTGCTTCCTGTTTCACAAGGTGGCCATCTTCTTGCTGTGTCCTCACATGGTGGAATAAGGGTGGAGAGAGTTCTCTTTTACAAAGGCACTAATCTCACTCACGAGGGCTCCAAGTTCATGACCTAATCACCTTCCAAAGCCCCAACCTTCAAATACCGTCGCATTGGAGATGAGGTTTCAACATAGGAATTTTGGAGAGACACAAATATTCAGTGTATTGCAAAAGGGTTGTTCTTAGGCCACAGATATACTACCCCAATCCAGAACATGAGATCTCTTTAGGGTTGTGACACTCCAAGGAATGGAGAGAAGCAGGACCTTTATTTATGTTTCTCTTCTTCGAGGCATAAGCCATTGGCAAGACTAATTCTCATTTGTATGACTTTTCTGTTTCTTTTAAAAATAATTTAAAAAGAAGATGAATGGGTATATAATACAGCCAAAATTAAACAAGGGTAGTAAATGTTAAAGTAATAATAATAGTAATAATGAAATTCTAACTTAAAAATATTGACCCACCAGTCAACCACACAAAAATCTTTACTATAATGGCACTAAGAAATACCTTTATATGGATTAAAAAGGAAGAACAATCTATCAAATGTCCTGTGTATCCTGAGCAGCAAAGCTGATTTGTTTACAGCAGTCAGTATAGAGGAATTCTATTGGCTGGCAGCATAGTAAGTGTTTTAGGAGCATTATTTCTCATCCTTGCACCAACACCAAGAAGGAGGAAGTTTTAATCCTGTTTTACAGATGAACAGTGCCACCAAGAGCAGGGTCCATTTCTGGTGAAAAATACTTTTGGGTCCTCCATCAACTGTGTAGCTTTCTATTGATAGATAACACAGTCAACCCCAGAGCTTGCCTCTGAACCTGATAATTTACATGGGCTTCTTTCCTTCTTGTCAGTCCTGATGGGAAAAGGGGGATCTTCTGATGCCTGGGTCTCTCCCTGTAGACCAGGGAGGGGTTGACAAACTAGAGCCCACAGGCCAAATCTGGCCCACCTCCTGTTTGTGTATGACCTGTGAGCTAAGAAAGGTTCCTACATTTTTAAGTGGCTGAGAAAAGTCAGAAGAAGAGTGATCTTGTATGATATGTGAAAATTATACAAAATTCAAATTTCAGTGTCCATAAAAAATGTTTTATGGGAGCATAGTCACACTCATTTACATATTTATTTATGGCTGCTTTGGCACTACAACGGCAGTTGAGAAGTTCCAACAGAAACAGGATGGCCTGCAAAACTTAAAATATTTACTATCTGGTCTTTTACAGAAAAAGTGTACTGAGCCCTATTATAGACTCTAAAACTCCTTGGAGGATGGAAAAGATGTCCGCTACGGACATTAGGCCCCTAGAGACTAGCACAATATCTATATAGTGAATTCTAAATATAGTTTATGTCAATGAATGAGTGAATGAATAAACAAACAAATAATCTAAAAAGTCTTCAAGGACTGTCGTTTTCAAGTTGCCTTTGTAACTTATTTTTCTGAATTGGTTGCAAGAAATCTTTCCCAGAAGTGTGCAGGATCTGCAAACCTCAAGCTGGTAGCGTTAATGTGGTATTATCTGAAGCAGAACTGAAATGTCCCCTGCACAGAAATCAATCTTTTACCCTCCACTTGCCCTTTCCCTCATCTTCACATCTTTTGAATGTATTTCCTGTTCTTTTACCTGAAGATACTTTTATACAGGTGGCCATTGCTGCAGTACATTTATCTTTTCTGAGACAGGGTTATTTCCTTTCCTAATCTTGTTAGTTAGGCTTGGCAGGAGGACAAAGGTAGGGCAAAGAGAAAGGAGATTAAAGGTTAGGCAAGGCCCAAGTCTAGGCCCTGGGGCAGATGTCAAAGGGCTGGGAGTTCAGAGAGGATCCTGGTGCACATTAGGTGTGGCTTGTAGGGAGGTGAGAGGGCCCTAGATACATGTGTAAAGGAAAAACTATTTTTCTACTACTGAATATATGTATTTTTTACACCATGCAGTTCTTCAGTTCTCTACAGATACCAGCTAGGTGTTCTACAATTTCATTCAGTCCTGACGTTATCGACCCGGAGCTGGCACAGACCCCACAGGTTAAGGGTTCAGCCCCACAAGACTGCCCCCCCTCTCAGATGTCAATCACAAGTCCAGGCCTCCAGCACTTTTTTTTCTTTGTTTTTTTTTTTGGCAGCACCACGCGTTATGTAGGTTCTTAGTTCCCCAATCAGGAATCGATCCCGCGCCCCGTGCAGTGGAAGCACGGAGTCTTAACCACTTTACCGCCAGGGAAGTCCCAGGCCTCCTGTACTTTTGCCTGACCAGCTATGAACTGAGGGTTCCCATGGTGCCTTCCTCGGCTTCCATAATTTGCTAGAATGGCTCACAGAACTCAGGGAAACACTTTACTTGCTATTACTGGTTTATTATAAAGGATACAACTCAGGAACAACCCAATGGAAGAGATACACAGGGCAAAGTATAGAGAAGGGGCATGGAACTTCCATGCCCCATCCAGGCATGCCACCCTCCCAGGACCTTGGTATGTTCACCAACCTAGAAGCTCTCACAACCCTGTCACTGAGGGGTTTTTACGGAGGTTCTGTTATGTAGGCATAATTGACTAAATCATTGGCCACTGGTCATTAAATCCCCAGACGTTGGCGGGTGGGGCTGAGAGCTCTAACCCTCTAATCACATGGTTGGTTCCCCTGGTAACCAGCCCCCTATCCTCCAAGAATCACCTCATTAGCTTAAACTCAGATATGGTTAAAGGGGGATTATTATGAATAACAGAAGGTGCTTCTCTCACCCCATCACTCAAGAAATTCCAAGGGTTTTAGGATCTCTGTGCCAAGAACCAGGGACAAAGGTCAAAAGTATATTTCTTATTATGCCACTATATCACATGTAGTGTAGGAAAGAGGTAGAAAGGTGGGCAGGGGAACATCAGGGGAGAGCCTTGTTCTGTGAGGATTTGTCAGGCACAGCATGTCCTGTGGTCCCGATGTTAAAGGACAGCCAGAGATTGGTCGTAGGCCTGTGTCTCATCCAACCAGACCGCAGATAAGCTGTGTTGTCAACTCAGTATGATAGAACCAGACTCACAAGTTTGCTTGTCCAGACTCACAAGTTTGCTTCTAGGAGAGTGACCAAGAGAGGGCAAGGAGGGAAGGGAGGTGAAGGGCACGTTAATGAGAGCAGTCCACGATGTTTTCTGTGTGGACATTTGTACCTGGGTTCCCTCTAATGATTCATATTTTAAGTCCTGCTTTGTCTCCCGGAGCTTCAAACCAGCTGTCTGCACCGAAGCACTTTGACACATTATTGTACTGTACACCTGCTTGCTCGTTTCATCAGCGGCGGTGCTGCCCTTCACACGGAGCATGTCACATTTGACTGATTTACCACAAGACTGTGGGCTCTATTTTCTGCAGCACTGTGGAACCCTTTCCCATTAGTGATAGCAGGAGTCATGTTTATGCATGAAGAGAGACTGTTTGACTGGGCAGTTGTAGCCTCCACTGCAGGCATGAGCATGGCTCCAACTTGTCAAGTGGGGCTAATAGGGTATATGCATATGCACTGGAGAATCAATTCTCTGGACATGGACCTCTACTACAAAAATAATTGCTACTCACTGGTGGTAAAGATCTCAGCAATGTCAGGGCCTTAATGGTGAGATTAATGCTCTACTGTTCCTGGCTGGGCCATTTCTCTACAATAACAACAACAACAACAAAGTCCCTGGCCTGAGAGCTTGATGAGATGTTTTTCAGGTGAAATCTGGAGCTGTGCTGATATGCTGTGCTATTTGGGTGACGCTTTTCTCTGTAGATATTTTTCTCTCCATAGACTGTAATTAGTTGAATCAACTAATGAATGGCTTGGAGTCCATTCCTAAATATACATATGACTGTGGACAAGCTGTTTCTTCTTCCTGAGCCTTGGTGTCTTCAGCTTTAAAATAAGGAAGCTGCATGAGATGGTTTCTAAGCATTTTGCTCATCTATCTATCTATTAAGCAGGAATCATGTTATATTGAAAATACATTTGATTTTTGTTTTATTTTTCTCCCTACTAGATTATGATCACATTTCTCATTGTATCTCAAGAGCGTAGCCCAGTTCTTTGTACATATCATATGGGTTCAATAGATGTTTTGTTTATTGAAAATAAAATTTTGTGATTCTATAAATCATTTGTGTTCTCACTGGGCAGGAATG
>NW_006770014.1:731795-734652 GCF_000442215.2 Lipotes vexillifer
CAGGAATGCAATTCCTTGGATGACATATTTATTGTTCCTCTTTTTGTATCAGTAAACATAGAAAACATTAATGAAATTGAATTTATTGCAGTAGTATCATTAATATTATGTTACATTATTATATTATAAAATATTTAGTAAAGAGAGACTTACTGAGCACTTACTATTGGCAAGAATAGTCAGAGAATTCATAGATGAACTTGAATGACAGACTAGGTAGAACTTACTTCGATCTGTGAAGGATTGGTACACTTGCTGAACAGGCAGGAAAAAAAAAGGGAAGTCTGTAGATGAGAAGAAAATAAATATGACTGCAAAGTGTGAATAGTAGAGAGAGTCTGTACAACAATGAAGTGACTTGTTGATTTGCAACCAAAGTTGCAGTTGGAAAATGGAAGAAAATAAGGTTAAGTGTGGTGCCCAAGTGATGAGGGTCTTTTTTGAGACCCAGGTATAATTTAAATTTATCACAGTAACAGCAATGTAACCACAGGAATTAATGGTCTTTTCCGAAAAGCAGAATGTCAGAGTGAAAGCTGACTCAGAGAAAAGATACTTTAAAATGTTCACCTGATCAGAAAACAGATGGAATCTGATTCCTTTCTTTTTAACAGGAAGCTCAGCTTCCACCCACTATGGAATAGGTACATTCAAACTGGTGTTCCAACTTAGAACTTAGTAAGCTTAGACAAAATTGTATTCATTATAGACCACTTCATTATCTAATTGAGTCATCTTTTATTTTCTCTTGGGCTCTCTCTGCATTTGAGTGTTTAGTTTTTGTGATGGTTGATTTTATGTGTCAACTTGACTAGGCTGTGATAGCCAAACATCCGTCTGGATCTTGCTGTGAAGGTAGTTTTTAGATGTGATTAACCTTTAAATTAGTAGACATGGAGTAAAGCAGATGACCCTCCATAATGTGGGTGGGCCTTGTGCAATCAGCTGAAGGCCTTAAAAGAAAAGACTGAGGTCTCCTGAGGAAGAAGGAATTCAGCCTTGAGACTGACTTTGGACTCTTGCTGCAACATCAACTCTTCTGTGAGTCTCCAACCTGCGAACGTGCTCTGCAGACCTTGAACTTGTCAACTCGTCTAATCATGTGAACCAATTCCTTAAAATAAATCTCTCTCTCAAGACATCCTATCGATTTTGTTTCTCTGGAGAAACCTGACTAATTCAATGGTTTTCTCCATGGTTAAGCTGCTCTGATACAATACTTTAAAAATCCAGTTGAGAAACTCAGAGGTCACTCAGTCATATTTTTCTGCCTTGGTCCCAATCCCTTTGCCATCCTTGCCCTCAACCTTCAACTGCTTGATGAAAGAGAGTACATATTTCCTCTACACTGTTTCATCTTTTTTGCTGATGGAGTCTAAGAGAAAGAAATTTATGTTCGTTTGGTCCATAATATGGGCTGGAAATATCACTGTCATAAAAGATGCTCACCCCGCTTCAACAGCGCCTAAAAAGATTCCAGCCGGGCCTCCCTGGTGGTGCAGTGGTTGAGAGTCCGCCTGCCGATGCAGGGGACACGGGTTCGTGCCCCGGTCCGGGAGGGTCCCACATGCCGCGGGGCGGCTGGGCCCGTGAGCCATGGCCGCTGAGCCTGCGCGTCCGGAGCCTGTGCTCCGCAGCGGGAGAGGCCACAACAGTGAGAGGCCCGCGTACAGCAAAAAATAAATAAATAAATAAAAGATTCCAGCCAACTTAGTGCATATAAAGCACCAAACTATAGTTGTTACTCAATAAGTTATTATTTTCCTCCTCCTTCTCTTTCTTCCTTTTATTTTTTTGAAAACAATACCTTGACCTATTCTCACTCCCTCCTGCTGCCTTCTCCCTTTCACCTCACTGTAGAACTTACCTCTTCCGGAGATGTAAATGTAAAATGGATACTTTTTCCAAATGTTTTATTTGTTTTCTATTTCATAGAAAGCTTAATTTCACTGAAATACAAGTAAAGACATTTCTAGAGTCTGCTTCAGAGTAATCTTCCATCTTTTGAAAGTAGTGAAAACAGATAGCAAGCATGCTAAAATAAGAGCTGTTACACTGTTTATGCCAGGATGTGTAAACACTGGGCAGCCAGTTCTTCTCTGCTTAGAACTATTTTGGCTATGGTCTTCTTGCTCTATTTTTGACCATGTAAACTCATTGAATTTTGCTTGGAGCCATGTGCCTGATTACAGATCAAGAGGTACTGCTGGGGAATAAGATATACTTTGGGTTTTTGCTTGTCATCTAATTAGGTTCTATTCTTTCCTTATGGTTTTGCAGTTTTGAAGTTAATGTATATTCACTGCAAAAAAAAAAAACCCCACAAAAAAACCCCTGAAAAATCAAACAATGTCAGCCATAATTTACTAGCATATAAATAACAATTGTTAATAGTTATAAATATGTTTTCTTCTATCCTTTGTGTATATGTATGTGCGTGCATGCCTTTGTGTGTGTGTGTGTGTGTGTGTGTGTATGTGTGTCGTGTGTGTCTCTGTGTGTGTGTGTATGAGAGAGAGAAAGGTCTAAACTACTCCAGATAAAAGTATCTCACATTTCTTAATACTGGGTACAATCAAATTTCATCTGACTCTGTTCTTGTCTATTACGGTTGAAGTCCAATCTTTGTTATTTTCAGCGTCTGCTCCCCCCTTTCTTAGGCTTGAACAGAATGACAGCATTTCTGCGATCCAGGAAATTAGGAAGACTTTCCATTCTTTAGTTTATTTAGAGACTGCCTCCCAGTGCCCCTGCCCTGTTCCACGTGGGGACCTCCTATGCTTCCAGAGCCACAGAGCTTAATATTCTGCTTTCAGGGCCATTGCCACACACCATTTGGTGGTCCCACCATTCCTGC
>NW_006770014.1:734662-773854 GCF_000442215.2 Lipotes vexillifer
ATTCCTGCTTGCTCTTCAGACACACTTAAAGTTGCCATCTAGAGCCACTCACTGAAGGTATTTGCCACCTTCTCGTCCCTTTCTCATGATCTTGAGGACCCCTCCACTCTTCCAACTGTTGCTTGTCCATCCCCAGATCAGACCATGCTCTCCTCTAAACCTCAGAAATACCCAGCCTTTCTTTCCCATTCATTTCTATCGCAGTATTTTAAGGTTCATCTGAACAACTCCATCTTTAAGATGGACAGATCCCAAGCCCTGACACCCAACTTAGACTATTTAACATTCCAGGAGCTAAGAAGGTTCCAGTCTTGACATCTAATCTCTGGAAACCCATCCCCCAAGGATGTACAGGAAGCTTCTTCTAAAAGCAGCAAAAGATAATAAATTTGAGTTTTCATGTGCTATTGTATTAAATGCCAACACCTCCATTTGTTTGAGTATAAACAAAAACATAATTGGGGTGATATTATAAATACAAGGTTTGTAACTCTCTTTTTAAAAAAACTAACATCATGACTATTTTCCTATGCACTTTTTTTTTTTTTTTCCAGTTTGCGTTGGTTAAAATAAATGAGCATATGTTCAGGGTGTTAGCTGGTATATGTCCAACCAACTTGTGCTCTTCACTTAGGTTATCTCAAATGCTTCATAAAGAAATAACATAATTATCCTTTTCGTAGAGCATCCCAGCCCTATTGGACAGTTGGGGAAAAATTAAGTTTTCTGTTTCTGACTCTGCACAAAGCGTCAGAACACTTGCCTTGAGCTTTATTTAACCAACTGTGTCGTGTCTGATTAACCTGATTATTCACACACAGAACAAGTTGTACCAGAGTAGTCTTCATTTGCTTTTTCCTTTTTCACCCTCTTCCCATTCTGTGGTGCTTAAAGGTGCCTGTAATTCTTGACCGGTCCCTTTTGAGACTGAACTTTATCTTCTCTACCCTTGAATGTGTGCTATGATAGTTTAACCAATAGAATATGGCCCAAGTCATACTTGGGCAATTATGAGTCTAGCTTTTACAAGAACTGGCAGCTTTCATTTCTTGTTTCTTGGAATTCTTGCTCTTGGATACTCCCTCTCAGAACCCAGCCCCCATGCTGTGAGATGCTCAAGCCGCCACTGGGCATTCCTGTCTGTTGCCCATCTGAGCCATGGGGCCGTCCTGGTGGTTCCAGATCAACTGAGCCCTCAGATAACTACAGGCTCAACCAATATTAGAACTGCGTAGTTAACATACAGAATCTCAGATGATAATAAAATAAAATAAAACAGTCATTGTTTTAAGTCAGTAGCTTTTGAAGTGGTTTGTTTTGAAGCAGTAAGATAAAAGAAATACATTCTTTTGGTCTCTGTTGTTATAGGATCATGAATAAAGTGAAAGTTTAGCATCCCACCAGATTTGTTATTGGTTTCCACGTGGTGGAGCCATCTTCCAAGAAAGACCAGTTCAGTTTCATAAAAGCTTATTGAGAACCTACTCTGTGCCAGGCAGATGGTTAGGTTTTGGAGATAAGACAAAGTCTGAGCAAGAGGCAGAGAATTTAGCAGAGAAAACATGTATAAATGAATAATTACTGCATAATTAGTAATGAATACGTGAGATAGAATGAATGGATTACAGAGATAATTTTTTATTTTACAAATACTTGAGCATCTATTACATGCCAGATACTCAAGACACTTGGGATAGATTCAAAGGGAGTTCTTGGTCTGGAGAAATTTGCCAACTAGTAAGCAAGATAGATTTAAAAACAGATATTTTCAATATAATGTGGCAAGTGCTAGGATAGATGGTAACTCAATGTCATTACATGTATATTGCCTAGCAGAGAGAATAGCATTTAAAAGATGCTAGAGGCATTTCATATTCTGTCCTCCTTCCTTGGGGTGACAAATTTTATTTTCCAAAAAGAGCTGCAGCAATATCTTCTATCCCACATGTCCTTCAGTAGTGTGACCTCGAGTCTCTCCCATCAAGGGGAAGAGTCTCATGGCACTCCTTTTGAAGCCGGGCTGGCCTCCAGAACTCACCTGTAACCAATAGAACTTGGTAGAAGTGATGCTGCATGACTTCTGAGGCTGGGCCAGAAAGGGCCAAGCAGTGTTAGCGTTGATCTCCTAGAATACTCAATTATCAGCTGTTCCATCTCAGGGGGCTTTCTCTGGAGCCCAGCTGCCATGCTGTGATAAGCCCAAGCTACATGGAAACACTGCATGCAGGCATGCTGATCGACAGACCTCGTGAGCCCAGCCTTTGGGTCGTCCTAACTCAAGCACCAGACACGTGAGTGAAGGACCTTCCAGATAATTCCATCCCCTGACTAACTGAGTCACCCTTAACCCACTTGAGTCTTCTGAGCTGAGGTCCCAGATGCCCTGGAGCAGAGACAAGCCAGCCTCACTGTACTCTGTTCAAAATCCTGACCCACAGCATCCATGACCATAATAAAATGGTTGCTATTTTTTATGTCACTAAGTGTGGAGAGTGGTTTGTTACATAGCAATAGATCATTAGAATAGATGGGTCCCAAGAAAGAACCACTTTACAATGAATTATATTATTTTTGAATAGTGTTTATGGTGAGGTACCAGTATTTCTGGATGCAGGTCGTTCAGTTAACTCAGAAAATGAGAGAACATTTTGTTGCTAATTCATCTCTGAATGCAAATCACAGGGTTTGGGGACCCTCCCCTGACTTCTTCACGTTTGTAAAATTATGGGTCTACTTGCTTGAGGAATATTTCATTTCTTTTGATGAGAACTACTTCTGTTCATCGTCAGATTTAGTGCCAATGAGAATGTTGGAAAAAACTGATTTATTTGATGTTCATGTCTTCATTCTGTAAGACAGAGCATTTTGGTAACTGATTAGTGGGAGAGTATGCCTTGCCGTATGCAAAGGCACTGGCTACCTCAAATATAATGTATTTTGTGGCTTTTAATCACGAATGAGCATTTGCAGGAGGAGTTTGTTTATATGAAGAGGACTTGAAGAAAAATGTAATATTCAACTGTACAGTTCTCTTCCACTTTAGTCATTAGTCCTACCACTTATTAAAAATTAAACCATGTACAGTTCTCAGACTGGCAACTTGCAAATTGTCTAAGGAAGATACTTGATTATGTGAATTGAAAGAGACACTTTTTTTTTTTGCTACTTTTTAAAATCTTACTGTAATTGAGAAATCATTAAAAGTTGGAATACAGTTCCATTAAATTTAGAGGGGGAAAAGGAGACTGTATTAATATCCAAAACATCTCCTTTCTTAGACGGTAGTCTTGACAGATGAAATAATGAAATCTGAGTCTTTGTGGTGGTAAAATAGGTGACACAGAAGGAAAACAAGGAGGTGCAATAAATGGTTAATTAATGGATGCCAATTATATCTCAGTCAGGATCGAATAAATGTCCTACAGAAGTGAGAGGACTAGTGGTTAAAGAAGGGATGGAATGGAGCTGGAGGGGACAAAATGTGGGTAAGTCTTCTGTTGCCCCCTCTTGACAGCCATGTGCTGCTAGGTCAGGATAAAAAAAAGAAAGAAAAAAAAGAAAAGAAAAGTAATCTCCTGGGATCATTGCACAGTTGGAATCTGAAAATTCTGACAGTGAATACCTGTTGTTCACATAAAAGACATACTTCTAGATTCCTAGCTTTCCTATTCTTTGCAATTGGCTAGAATTAAAAGCCTTGTTGCACAGGAGGAAAGCATGAGATAGATCCCAGATCCAGAAAATCGTTCCAGCTCTCAGACTTCACAGCATCTTCCTATCTCTGCCTGTCCCAGTCCTCAGACTTCTCTGTTGTTTTCTTTTTGTTTGGCAAGTAATATATTTTTGTAAGGCCCCTCAGATTTTACCTGAGTTGCTTAATCACAATTTTCCTTAAAAGACCAGGATGTAAGGTGAGCACCATGACTGTTCTGTCCATCTTTTGTTCAGCAGTTCATGGGTGAACTGTCTTGCGTTTTCCCAAGTAAAGGAATCATGGAAGATGTTGCCTGAGGCAAGAGAAGTCCAACCCATTTAGGGTTTAGTCCATTCCATGCTGAACATGAGCTGGAATATATTTAGACTTTTCTATGTATCATTTTGGAATATACCCACATATTAAAAATAATTTAAAAAATCAAATATTCTCAGGAATTTTTTCCTAACAAAGTAAAAGAGATTTTCATCGAATGTTAATTTGAATATTTTTGAGGAGATAATACATTGTCTAACTATTGGGGTGTGAAAGTGCACCTTTGCAGTACTTTTGTTCCATTAATTTTTTTTTTTTTTGAACTTGCTTGTCAGTTCAGTCACCAAGCTTCACTAAGCTTCGCTAATTTTGTGAAATTTGGGATAGTGTTTTGCCACTTTAGAGATAATCCCTGAAAGCTTCCTTCTTGCAGATGGCAATAAATCATTCTCTCCACTAAAAGCCTCCATGTCATTTGAAATTTATTACACAGAGTGCAGTAGTGGACTTAAAAGCCATTTCACGTGTCTTATTACTTCAATCATCTAATTTATGGGTTTCAGCTGCAATTGTAGTTGGAAAAAGTATTTTCCTTGCTCTGATCAATATGAGTCTGGTTTTGCATTCATCCCCACTAACCCTCCCTGCCTGATTTCATCTACTACCCTTCTTGGGTTTTATAGCTTCTGTACTCATTCTCCAGTATCCATCATTCAAGGCAATACAGGTCTGAAATGGAAAGAAAGTGCCAACAAGGCTGATATAGATTGACTAAGCTTTACCAGCTCTTAGCCGCACTTGTCAAAAGATATCTTAGTTACTACTAGTTGAGCAATCTTGCCCTAGGGAAGGAGAAGCTGTCAAAAACTCCTGTGTTTAATATGTACACCTCTGGCTTCATGGAGAGAGTATGAAGGAAGCCTATTAAACACAGATGAGGTAAGACTAAGTAACACACACTTAACACAAAGAATGAAAAGGAATTGGGTACTCTTTATTGTCATATTGAAAGCATTTTTTTCCCTTCCATGCTAAATAATCTCTGTTCCCTTTCAGTCATTTTCATCCCCATAATGAAAGATAGTATCAATAGATTAATAAAATGAAGAGCAATGTGGGAATATTATAGTTCTCTATAGCAGTCTGGAGTCTCAAATGACAAACATACCCATGCAGGTGTAACAATGATTGAACCACTGCAGGGTCCAGGCGTAGACTCAGTCTTTGTCACCACGATGGTTGTAAAAGCCAACTACTGTATTCTTTGATTTCAGTATCAGAAAAATCAGATGTGCCCCCAAATATTCCTATCCTGAGTGGGTGACTCAATACCATGTGAATGAATACATCTAACCCTTGTTGACTTTACATTTTCAATCCATTCAACCTCATGGGAAAATTAAAAGTTGATTCAAAGACCAGTACATGCAAGATACTAAAAGATAACCACACCTTCCTATACAATTCTTCGTCAGCATTGGGAAGTGAGCAATGTTTTGTCTTTTGCACCCAAATACTCCCTCCTTCATCGCTCTTTCCTTCCTCTCCAGAGGATCTTATGTGGGCACCCATCCTCCCCTTTTCTTTTTTTAAAATTTTTGGCTGTGTTGCGTATTTGTTGCTGCGCGCAGCCTTTCTCTAATTGTGGCAAGCGGGGGCTACTCTTGGTTGTAGTGCACAGGCCTCTTGTTGCGGAGCCCAGGCTCTAGGCACGTGGGCTTCAGTAGTTGTGGCTCGCGGGCTCTATAGTGCAGGCTCAGTAGTTGCGGTGCTTGGGTTTAGTTGCTCCGCCGTGTGCGGGATCTTCCTGGGCCAGGGATCGAACCCGTGTCCCCTGCATTGGCAGGTGGATTCTTAACCACTGCGCGCAGGGAAGTCCCTCCCCTTTTCTTTTGTGACCAAATTGTTGCTTGCTTCCAGAACAGCCTCTTCTCTCTCTTTTCTTGCTTGCGGGAGAACACACTCCCACAGTAGATGCAGAATACGCCTTATACTTTTCTTCTCATCTCCTTTGCACCTATGACGTGGATATGAGATCTAATTCCAGTGAAAAAGACTGGAGGAGGTGTCCACTAGGAGTTCCTGGGAAACATTTTACCTAATAAAATAGGCATGGGGGAGGAAATACCTCCCTTCCTCTCATGATACAGTCATGTCAGCCCGTGACACCCGGGATTGCTGTAGCATCTTGCCAACACGTGGAGAATGACAGAGTGAAAAGATGGCAGGACCGGAGTCCTTGGTAGTGAGCTGCCCTCTATCTGGGACACTTTGTTTTTGAAAAACAATATGTTTTTACAGAGGCAGGTGGTGTTTAGCAGTTTGGCCAAATGGTCTGGAATTTCTAGCTCTGAGATACTTTTACCTGTCTCCACAATTAGAAGGATACTGTTCTTTCTTGGCGGCTCTTGTCCCCTTCAACGTAAACTAACTTATCGGTCTAGGCTGAGAGGTTAAGGCAGGAGCTCTGTGATCCAGATCCATCTGGAAGTTTGCTCATTAAAGACAGCCATGGAAGCTAAAGACAAGAGTCATACTCTTCAGATATGGGGACCTCTACTCTTTCTTTTTTTTCCCCCTTAGCTGAATTCTCTCCCCAAATATAAAGGAATCCATGAGTCCAGACAAAGACATTTTTTAAAGTGGACATTGGACACAAAAGACTTCACATACCAACATAATATAATAAAACTGCGGGCCAGTTTCACTTATGAATAAATGCAAATGTCATAAATAAAATAGAACAAATTGAATGCAGCAACACACTAAGAGAGAAAACACCTTGGCCACATGGTGTTCATGCCAGCAATTTAAGAATGGATCAATATTAGGAAATATTTTAACATAATTCTCTTATTTTAAACTGGAGGAGAAAAATCCTTTAGCATTCCCATCCATGGGGAAAAAAAAAGCATTTAACAACATTTTGTGTCCGTTCTTCATAAAGAGCTCTTCATAAACTCAGAACAATGGGCCCATCATTAACATGATGGATAGGTAGATAGATGGAGATCCTGATGATATTCTGGTATAATAAGAAGCTGTCATGAGTTAAAAAAAAAGAGAAAGGTAAAACTTGAGAAGGAAGCATGATATATATGAAAAGTAAGACATTTACAGCTAGAAAACATAGATGTGCATTTCAGTTTTTCTACCTGCAATCTGTGAGACCTTAGGCATGTCACTTCACTCTCTTGGATTTCAGACATTTCACTGAAAAAATGAGGCTGGTAATAGCTACCTTAGGAGGATTAATGGGATCAAAGTACATTAAAGCACTAACTTATACGGGGTTTTCATAAAAGGTTGCTCTGGGAAAAAAATACCACCTGTTCTGGAGATTTACCCACCCCAAAACAGAGAGGATAAAACCCAGAAAACATCTGAACATACACTTACTTGAAGTCAATAGATGTTCAAAATTTCCTCCGATTAATCCAGGAGCATGGGTACTTCCTCATTCTGATCCTTCGGATAAGATCTTCAATGATAAAAGTTTCAAAAACCTTCCGTGACCCATATCATGACAGAAAGTTGACTCTTCTTTGTCATTCACGTTGACCCAAAACAAGATACGTGTTTTCTGAGAATGTGCCTGCAACCTGTTGATTTGGGATCCATGACATTCTCCAGACAATAGGACTTCATTCAGGTTCCTGGAACTGCTCATCAGAGTCACCTTCACCATCCTTTCTGTTTCTCTGACCTTCTGCTTCTCAGTCAAGATGCATAACTTATGGAAAATGGGAGAAGCCATTAACTTTCTTCCTTTTTCCTGTAGCTCTCTTCTGAAATTGCAAATTAATTTCCACAGTATGGCTCTGCAGTTTTTCTAAGACTGTGATCCTATTTATCTTCAGTGTAGCACTAAGGGGAGGAAATGGAAGCTCAATCCAGGTGTCCACATTGACTCTGCACACATTCATATTTTCGTGAAACCCTATCATGTGTTTATACATATACATAAAGCCAATAGGAATCTAAGAAATTAGGCTCCTGAGGATCCTGAGTCTAAAAAATGTCTTCAGTTGAAGAAGACATCCAGTAAATTTCTTCAGCAAATTTTCACCATGTTGTCTGACTATATTAAAATAAAGAACCAAATTCTGCTTCAGTTCCTTATAAATATCCCACAAATTCTTGGTGGATAATTTATAGTTTTTACCTCTTTGTTCATTGCATCATGTAATGAATAGGTCTTGCAAAGTTAACAAAACACAATCTTTTGCTATAAACTATGAAATGTAAACTGTGCTCACCAACCATCACTTTTGAACTGGAATACATTTTGTTTTTGTTGTTGTTCTAGGTGCCCCATCTGTGGCATGTCAATTTCTATATTTGGATCAAACTTTTCATATTTCTTGCTCTTAGGCAGGCACTTAGATCATAGATGTTCTTGTGTGCTAAAATTATTTAACATTTTTTCTTGCTAAAAATTTTAAAAAGACCACATGCAGGGGATTATCAATAGAAAAAAAATAGTGGTATCAAAATACTTTTTTTTCTGATTAAAAATAACAGGAAATTTAAGGAGTGAGTTAAAAAAAAATAGAGAAGAAAATAACAATTGTCTATAGTTACACCATTCAGAAATAACTACTCTTGACGGTTCGTTTCATTTGTTTCCCATCTTTCTTGCAATGTGTATATTTGAGGGGGCTTCCCTGGTGGCGCAGTGGTTGAGAGTCCGCCTGCCGATGCAGGGGACACGGGTTTGTGCCCCGGTCCAGAAAGATCCCACATGCCGCAGAGCGGCTGGGCCTGTGAGCCATGGCCACTGAGCCTGTGCGTCCGGAGCCTAAAAAAAGCAATGTGTATATTTGAGATATATGAATATATTTATGCATTTATACCTTTCTATTTATAGAAGGAAGTATGGGAAGAGGGCCTGTCTTGGTTTTTCTCAAACAGTAAATCTTAGGTTGCTGTGTGCTTCACCAATTCACAAAACAAACACTGGCTTATTTATCATGCCTTTACTGTTATTTTGTTTAATTCATTATCTCTTTAAGGGCTCAGAAAGCCTTTGGAACCTGACAAATAATCTTCTAAATCTTCTACTATGTTAGGAGCTCATTTATCTAATTCTTTTAGGAAGATGGGAGGAATTCAAATGTCTAGAATTATACACATCCTGCATAAAGAAGGGAATAGACCACATATGAGTAGATAAATGTAGACAAATGTTCTACCTAATTCTTTTTTTAAAAAATTCATTTTTATTGGAGTATAGTTGCTTTACAATGTTGTGTTAGTTTCTGCTGTGCAGCAAATTGAATCAATTATACATATACATATATCCCCTCCTTTTTTGGATTTCCTTCCCATTCAGGTCACCACAGAGCATTGAGTATAGTTCCCTGTGTTATACAGTAGCTTCTCATTAGTTAAATCATCAGATATTTATTTTGTGCATGCTGAAATGTCTGACTAGTAGAAGGCCTGCGTCACTCTTGCTGTGGTTTCATAACTAGTGTATATGTTTAAAATGTACAGGGAAACCCCTTGTCCAGCAGCCATATTGACATGGATTAATACCTGATACTTTGACTTAAGTCATCAAAGATATTCTTGTCATTAAATGGGTGAAATGTCTTAAGAAATTAATTGAAACAAGATTTCCAGGGTGATTCCAATGTGAATTGTGGTACCAAACACAAATTAGAGGAAAAAAAAAAACCCAAAACACTTAATAATGTAAACATTTCAAAAAGAATCAATTTGAATCCTTTTCCTTATAGATTATTTTTTCTGTTTAAATTCTTACTCTTGTGTAAATGTGGTCTGTCTGATCATAACAAAGGAAGCAAATCATCCACCTTGTTTTGAGGCTTTTGGAGAATTTCTTCTTCAAAATATATTCTTTAAGAACAGGTTCCATTTTCACACTACATACTCACAGTTATCCTGGGGTGGGAGTGGGGAACAGGGGGCAGCTTCACACAGATGACCATTGAAAACTTCACAGTTCATTAAAAGGACTTCTGCTTAACCAATATATGCTATGAGCATTGCTAACAAAGGAAAACTTAGATTCACATTTTCTATCTTTCCGTGGGAGTATAGCCAAAATTCTATAGGAAAGTGAAGCTGAAGTAAGGCTCCCAGACAGCTCTCAAACTGGGCTCAACCTCTGTGTAACTCCACAGTGGCTGAACTAGAGCTTTCAACGAGGAGATTTTAGATGGATAAGCTTGGAAATCTCCTTTATAAAATTCAACCTTCCAAACAGAAATTGGAGGTCCGATCTCGGACTGAATTTCAGGTGAGCAAAATAATACAGTATTTTTCTAGAGGCAGAGTGCAATAGGAATTTATGCGATGGACAGGCAAGATTCTAAGAATGAGAAATTTTGTTTCTTAAATCTCTCTAGAGACTACTGCAGACACATGTGGCTTGAAGAAGTCCTACCATGTGTCTTCTGATTCTCAGGAAAACATATTTTTAAGCGACAGCAAGAGAGGTGACATTTTATTTTTCTCCATAAGAGACTCTCTTGGAAGGTTATTTTATAGTTTCTTTCTTAGACTCGTTCCGAAGAGGTTTTTCTTAGTCCAGGACTCCTATCTCTAATAAAAGGCAGAGAGAAGGTGGACTAGGGCTTGGAAAATGTGAGAGTGTAATTTAAAGTTCTTCCTTTTGTCAGCAGAGTTCTATCTATATCCTTCTAAAGTTACAGAGCCCAAACTGAAGAATGATTTTCAGGTAGTCTGGGGGATGTGAGATATCCTGTTCCCTACTTCAAAATTGCTTTACTCCTACTTGTGCACCTTACCACCGTGTGTGTGCTTCTTAGTTGCTAGCTAATATTTTTAGTTAACACAAAATGCCTGGCAAGTACAAAATCAGCTCACGGCCTACAAGTCATCATTAATACATCAAACCACTTTTTCTCTCTGAGCTCACAAGCCTGAATCGAGCAGCTATTATGATTCAATCAGCACTGTCATAGTAGATAAAATCTGATCACCTGAGCCCTAGATTTCAATCAGCCACCACACTCCTGGCAGGGACTGGAAGACTAAAGATTTCAATGCAAGATGGACTTCAGAATGTAGAGAAAAACCTCGAGTTATCTTTCTGTTACCTAAAACTTTCCAAGCATTAGTTCCCTCAGGTAATAATGTGTTGATATACATGTTCTCAGACATCTTTACAGTCTACAATTGTACAAAAAGGCTAAGACATTGGGTCAAGACAGTATCATTCTTTGTGGATAAAGATAATTATGGTGACAACTGTGCAGTCCAATAGAATTCTCTGATGAATAAAATATTCTGTGCTGTGATAGGGTAGCCACTAGCCACTGTGTCTCTTGAGCACTTGAAGTATGGCTTGTGTAACTGAGGAGCTGAATTTTTATGCATGGACCTAGAGATGATCATACTAAGTGAAGTAAGTCAGAAAGAGAAAGACAAATACCATAGGGTATCACTTATATGTGGAATCTAAAATATGATACAAATGAACTTATTTACAAAACAGAAATAGACTTACAGACATAGAGAACAAACTTAGGGTTACCAAAGTGGAAAGGCAGGGGATAAATTAGGAATTTGGGATTAACTGATACACACTGCTATATATAAAATAAACAATAAGGACCTACTGTATAGCACAGAGAACTATATTCAGTATCTTATAATAACCTGTAATGGAAAAGAATCTGAAAAAGAATATACATATATATATAACTGAATTACTTTGCTGGACATCTGAAACATTATAAATCAATTATACTTCAAATAAAAAAAGAATTTCAATTTATTTATTTAATTTATTGTATTTTATTCATTTTATTTTGGGCTGATTTGGGTCTTCGTTGCTGCACGTGGGCTTTCTCTAGTTGTGGCAAGCAGGGGCTATTCTTTGTTGCAATGTATGGGCTTCTCATTGCAGTGGCTTCTCTTGTTGTGGAGCACAGTCTCACGGGCTTTAGAGAGCAGGCTCAGTAGTTGTGGCGCACGGGCTTAGTTGCTCTGCGGCATGTGGGATCTTCCCGGACCAGGGCTCGAACCCATGTCCCCTGCATTGGCAGGCGGATTCTTAACCACTGCACCACCAGGGAGGCCCCCAAAGAGTTTAAATTTAAATAGCCACATATCTTTAGTGGCTACAGTATTGGACAGGGAAATTCTATAGAATACTTTCATGGAAGGTATCTATCCTATAGGATGATTGAGAATGTTCTGATTAAAGTGCTTATTTGCTTCTCTGTGATTAAAGTGCATGTTTGCTCCTCTGTGATAAGCCTTTATTTTTTTAAATGGATGCTATAAAAAATAATTATAAAACCTCAAGTTGTTGCATGCTTTGGAAGTATGTAGAAATGGGTGATGTAATTTTTTAAAATTATGAAATATATAAAATGTGGGCTGGTCCCTAATAAGTTATTTGTGTGAACTCCTTAAAAAAAAATAGAGACATGATATTTCTGTAAGTATTCTTTTCATTATAAAATTATATGCAGCTTTTTTTCTGCCCGGTCCCCCCTCCCCCAGAGCGCCGCTCCGGCTGCACCTCCCTAGCTCTGAGCTCCAGGCTCCTACTAAGCTAGTGTCACCCTCCGTTCGCCATCATGATCATCTACCGGGACCTCATCAGCCATGATGAGATGTTCTCCGACATCTACAAGATCGACGACGGGCTGTGTCTGGAGGTGGAGGGGAAGATGGTCTGTAGAACAGAGGGTAACATTGATGACTCGCTCGTTGGTGGAAATGCCTCCGCTGAAGGCCCCAAGGGCTAAGGTACCGAAAGCACAGTAATCACTGGTGTGGATATTGTCATGAACCATCACTTGCAGGAAACCAGCTTCACAAAAGAAGCCTATAAGAAGTACATCAAAGATTACATGAAGTCAGTCAAAGGGAAGCTTGAAGAACAGAGACCAGAAAGAATAAAACCTTTTATGACAGGGGCTGCAGAACAAATCAAGCACATCCTTGCTAATTTCAAAAACTATCAGTTCTTTATTGGTGAAAATGTGAATCCAGATGGCATGGCTGCTCTGCTGGACTACCGTGAGGATAGTATGACGCCATATATGACTTTCTTTAAGGATGGTCTAGAAATGGAAAAATGTTAACAAATTTGGCTGTTTGGATCACTTGCTCGTCATGACTAGCTGGCTGCTGCTTTTCTTCTACACAACACCAGGACTTAGACAAATGGGAATGATGTCATCCTGAGCTCTTCGTTTTGTTGTTGATTTATTTGGAGCAGAGGCACTGTTTTTGAGAAGAAAAAAAAAAAGAACATGTTATGTAGGTTGTCTAAAAATAAAATGCATTTAAACTCAAAAATAAAAAGTATATGCAGAATCTCTTTATGGAACCGTGAAATCCTACTCTTTGTTATCAGAAACTCTGCCTTCTGTTGCTTTGATCTTACATCATCTTGTACGTGGTAAGCATTCAACTATTTTTTTTAAATTTTATAATGAATAAAGGTTTATTAGGTTTTATCACCCACAGGAGGTACATCCCAAATCTGCTAATGAGCAGAGCAGAACAGAAAAGGAAAGAAGAGTTATTTAACAACTCATCATTTTCTTGCTGCAAGATTGCCGTTGGCTAATCAGCTCACTGCAGGAATTCAATAAATAATAAATAAATAAATAAATAAATGCACAAACTTTGACCAGCAGTATTTGTTTCACATATATACAATTCTTTCTTCAAAAGTAACATCAAGTTGTAACCAGTTAATTTGTATTTTGTTATTAGGTTGTCTCTCTGCTCTGCTTGTGAGTAGAGATATCCCAAGTGATTCTACATTTTAATTTAAAATGAACTAGGTCTATGTGTTGCCTTCACATTGGGTTCTTAGTTTTCAATAGGTGCTGCTGAAAACAAGTTAATGCCAGATGATGAAATAGAAGGTAGTTTTTTACATCAAGAAAAATGGCTCTGCAATTAATTCTCCTGAGAGGTGAACTTTCAATTAAAAAATAGTTAGCATGAGTCTTAGACTGCACATCTTGTGCTCTGGACAGACTTGGAACCCTCCAGTACCAAGGCAGGAATTCAGTTTTCTATCTAACAGCAAAGGGATTATAAAAAGTTCTCAGAGTAGGTGCTGGATATTCTCATAAACCTACAGCTCCCTATCGATTGAGACTGTCAAGGCTTGCAAGTCAATTCAGAATGATTGACTCTTGTTCTTGATTATTGAGCAATGTATTGATTCTTGGCATCCTCTAATAAGAAACATCAGGAACTCATTTGTTTATATCATCTTTACAGCCAGACCTAAAATCCCAGACATTTGGCATCCAGTTAAAAAATATTCCTATATGGTTTGCATATGATGTCACCAAGACAGTGTGGTGACAGAAATCTAAAATAATATGTGTCTTTCAAAAAAGTTATATTTAAGGCAAATAAATCATGTTGACTATAGATGAGCAGCTTGAATTTCTTAGGAAGTTCCTCTACCTGCCAAATTGTCCACCTGGTATCAGATACAAAACAATGTGAAATGTCAAACGGTAAAATAGGTGCTTTTTAAAAATCAGTTTGGTGATGTGGGTTAGGGAGATCCTACACTATGGAAACTTCCCAAGGAACTTGCATAATATAATTGGGCACTTCTAATGACAGATGGCTCAGAGCCTTAGTATTTTAAATTGTTTTTACTGCCTGATAAATGTGTCCTAGATAATGAGGGTGATTTCAGTATTGTGTAGCAGCAATGTAATTTAGGGTACAGATTCACAATGGGACAAAAATCCTAACAGAGGTGTGTGGTCAGTTCAAATAAAACATCATGGACCTTAATATGGTCATGGAGCTTCTTGTCTCTAGTTTAAAGTCAAGGATTCCTTAACTTTTGCTTTCCTGCACGTTTGAAGTGAGACTGTAAGTGGTTGGTGTCCCTGTGCTACCTGGCACCTAACAGAAAGCATAGATCCATTACCATATGGGGAAATGCCAGTAGAACAAAGCAGTGGTTTCATTTCATCATAGCTTGCTGACACGTATAGAAGTAAAGATATGGCTGACCTTATGGAAAGTGTCTTCATATTTGGTGAGTTCAGTATTGGGGAATGTCTACTCCACTTCATGGGGAAAAGAGTTACTCTTGTGTGTGCAGAATAAGGTCTACAGATACAAAGTAAGCCTCTTTATATTTGTTATTTCGGTTTGTGATTGTATTCATTTTCTATTGCTATAAAAATGACCACAAATTCAGTGATTTACACAACACCCATTTTCTGTTTGTTTTCTCATGGTTTCTGTGGGTCAGAAGTTTAAACAGCTTTGCTCATCTAGTTTCTCTACTTGAGATTTTACATGACTGAAATCAAGGGATGGCAGAGCTGCGTTCCTTTCTTGAGGCTCTGGGGAAGACTCTGTGTCCAAGCTCACTCAGGTCATTGGCAGAATTCAGTTCCTTGTGGTCGTAGGACTGCCTTCGCATTTGAGGGTTCCTTCGCTCTGTCAGCCAGGGGCTTAGTTCCTAGAAACCTCTTTGCCACCCTTGCATGTGGCTGCCCTACATCTCAGAACCAGCAACGGGGTGTCAAATCCTTCTCATACATGGAATCTCTGACCTTCCTTTCTACAGAGTCTCTGGCTCCTCCCAGGGAACATTCTTGGCTTTTAGGGCTCATGTGATTAGGTGGGACCCACCTAGATAATTGAGGATAATCTCTCCATCTGGTACGGTTCTTAACCTTAATTACATCTGCAAGTCTTTTTTTTTTCATATTGAGTAATGTATACAGCAATCCAGGGATTAGGGTGTGGTTACATTGGAGGGGGCATTATCCTGCTTACCACAGTGATTATCAGTATTAATGAGTTATTTTTTTTTTTGCTGTACGCAGGCCTCTCACTGTTGTGGCCTCTCCCGTTGCGGAGCACAGGCTCCAGATGCGCAGGCTCAGCGGCCATGGCTCACGGGCCCAGCCGCTCCGCGGCATGTGGGATCTTCCCGGACCGGGGCACAAACCCGTGTTCCCTGCATCGGCAGGCGGACTCTCAACCACTGCGCCACCAGGGAAGCCCCAATGACTTACTATTAATTGTAGTTTAAGAAACAATTACTTATTTTTACCTCTCTCTCTGTATTTCATTTAGATACCTGGAATACCGAAAAGAAGAACTTTTCCATATGTTTCTGCAAGTTTATTCTCTTACAGTTTCCTCATCAAGCACACCTTAGGCATTTGTTATTATATCTGGAAACTTGAAAAGCATAGTCTCTGTGAAATATGAACCATTTCAAGACAAAGGAAATTATAAATTTAATGTGATTATGAATGCCATTGGGTGCCTTCAGACAATTCCTTTATTACCTCCATTGTTATGGTTTTTAATTTTTAAAAAAACTAGAGCAAAATTAGTAAAGTCTGTCATATTTGCAAGAACAACCAGGTGTTTTCTATAGGTGTGGGATACAGGGGCTGTTTAAGTTCTGATTCATAGTTCATTTTAGTGTCCACAAAATCTTACCACTAGAAATTAGAACAGTGCCAGGTTAAGTGTATTTAAGTAGATAAAATCTTATTTGATATGATACCAGTAACATTGGGATACTAGAACAATGGCCAGTTTTTGTTTTTTCTTTTCATTTTATTCTGTGCTAATTGTTCTGTTCACAGGTTTTCTACTTCTCTTCAGTACTTTATGTTTTTCTAGAAAATTGTCCATTTCATCCAGATTTTCAAGTTTATTGGCAATTTTGGAATGTTCTGTTATAATTTAAAAATTAAAAATATCTTTATTTGTAGTTACATTTATTGCTTATGTTTTATTTTGAACTTATTTGTTATTATTTCATTTTTTCTTTAATATACTCATTAAAGTATTAGTGTTTTAAATGAGGCAAAGGTTTGTTTTGTTTAATCAATTCTAATTTTTTTGTGTGCTTATTATCATTTGGGGGTTTTACCTTTATATCTTCCCATTTGGAATTATTTTGTTATTCCTTTTCTAGCATATTCTGTAGAAAAATTTACTTAATCTCTCTTGTTTTTAAGAAATAATTTAAAGTTTATAAATTCTCCTCTGAGAACCACATTGCCCTTATCCCACTGGCCCTGAAATATAGGATTTTTTTCTTATTATTAAATATTTTGCAATTTCCATTTTGTTTTCCTGCTTAACTCATTAATTATTTACATGTGGGAAAAAAACAAAAACCAAAAAACAAACAAACAAAAAACCTTCCCAGATATACTGAGTTGGGAAGAAAGGGTGACTTCTAGTTTCACTATATGTGAATGTGGCCACTTTGGTACTTACAGTGTAGAATTTGCTGAGACTTCCTTTATGTCTAGAACAGTCTTTGCAAATGGTCTTTGTGTGTTTGAAAAGAATGTACATTCCCTGGTTTTGGATGCAAAGTTCTATATAAATCTGTCACATCAGACTTGTTCAGTATATTCTTCAAATCTTCCATATCTTTGCTTTTTTTTGTGTACTTGATCTGTCAGTATATGAGAGACATGTACTGTGATTGTAGGTTTGTCTGTTTCTCTTTATGTTTCTATCAGATTTTGCTTTGTACATATTTTAAGCTTTATTCAGGTTCATTTAAGTTCAATACAGCTCATTAATAGATTTTTTCCATTTATTGATATATGAAATGTCTTTCAGTGTTTCCTGGATTCTATTTTGACAGATTTAATATCATTATATCTTCTTATATCTTATTTCTTTTCTGCTAGTATTTGACTGGTTTGTGCTTTTTTCATTTCCTTATTTTCAACCTCTCTAATTCCTCTTGTTTCAGCTGTATATATTTGGTAAACAGCCTATATTTGCATTTTGTTTTATTCATTCTGAGATTTTCTGTCTTTTGATAAGTTATTCATATTTACTATGGTTATTAAGATCTTTAGGCTTATGTCTAGTTTCTTCTTCCATGTGTTTTCTGTTTACCTTGCTTTCTCATTGTTTCATTTATTTTTCTCCTCTTGCCTTCTGTTGAATTGCTCAAGAATTCTTTGCTCCGTTTTTTCCTCTATTGGTTTAAAGCTATACTTTAAATTTTTATCCTTCTGTTATTATCTTTACATTTTTAATCACACATAAATAAGCTTATTAGAGTTTCCTAATAAAGTCTCATGTTATTCAGTTAATTTCTCATTCCCTCAAAGAGATAAATATGTTAGAATATTTTTTATTCTGGGGTTCTACTCAGTAACCCTCCTGCCCCCAACCCAACTAACCCATGCTATCTTTTGGAATTTTAATTTCAGTTATCAAAGTTTATTATACTGTTTATTCAGCTATTACTTATAGATTTTACTGCTTATAAGTTGCTTCTCATTGCATTTTTATCTAAATTCTTCTTTGTGTTTTACTTTTTTTCTTGTTAGAATATATCCTTATATTCTTTATAAACTTATAAAGTTTACTTCTGTGTGGGAGAGTCTATAGGTAGTAAAATTTGAGTGCTTAAACATATGAAAATATCTTTCTTAAATGTTTACTCTTGAATAGTATACTTTTACTTTTGAAATTTTATGGTGTATTGAATTCCAGGTTCAAAGTTATTTTCTCTCAGGATTTAGAAATGTTTTTCCACTGCTTTCTTACATTCAGTGGTACTGATAAGGAATCTGATGTCATTCTGAAGTATTATTTTTGAAGTTGATCTTTCTTTCCTCTTTGAGAGAGGTCCCAATTTTTCTCTTTATCATTATGTTTGTGCTTATGGTATTTGCAGTGAGGTTTTATATTTATTCTCCTTCTTGTCACTTAGTGAGTAGTGTCAACCTAAAGACTTGTGTATTTTTTTCCCAGTTCTGGGAAATAATTGGCATTGTCTTTTCTACTATTGCCCCTCTTTCATTCTTTCCATTATTTGCTTCTATGAATATTTTTAGAGGGATATCAAATTTGGGGTATCTATTCCAAATGTTTTAAATTTTCTTATGGCTTTTCATCTTTTTGTGCTACTTGAAATAATTCTTCAGTTTAGTCGTTCTAGTGACTGATTTACTCTTCAGCTATTAAGACCATGTACTGAGGTTTTATTTTAAGGATTTGGGTACACAAAATTGGGTTAGTTTGAATCCTTGGTTCATGGCACATTAGCATTATTGCTCTAGCCAGTATCATTTTTAATTTAATTTATTTATCATTTATTTAGTTTTAAATACAGTAGACATCCACGAATATGCCACCAAAGTCAATAACTGCAACATATCCAATAACTTCATATGTCTCTATGCCTCTCTCTTATCTGTGTCTGTTTCTTCAACCCAACTGTCCTCGATTTTGTGTTTATTTTTCAGTTGCTTTTTAAAAAGTTTTATCATACACAGAGATATATCCATTTTCCCACTAATCAAAGAGTCATTTCTAAAAATGTCCATCATTACCCTCAATGATTTGAGATGCCATCTTTATGATATACTAAATTTCCATATATATTTGGGTTTATTTCTGGACTTTCTATATTATATTCCACTGATTTATTTGCTTATTTATGTGCCAATCCCATACTGTTTTAGTTATAGAGTCTTTATAGTATGTTTTATTATCTGGTAGTGCTAATCCTTTCTCATAGTTTTTCTTTTTCATTGTTTCCCTATTCTTGCATTTCTCTTCCATGTGAGCTTTAGTATCAACTTGTCTAACTCCTTATAATCTGTCTTTGTTATCTTTATCGAGACTGTGTTGAATTTATAAATTAATTTAGGGAGAACTGATATCTTCACAATATTGAGTCATCATATCCAAGAAAAGGGAGTGTCTATTCATTTTTTTAAATCAACTTTTGTTTCTTTCAGGAATGATTTAAATTTGTCATCATATAGATTTTGCACATTTCTTGTTAAATTTAATCCTAAATATTTAATCTCCTCTGTTGCAGTTCTCTCTACTATATGTCCTCTAACTATTTATTGTTTGTGTACGTGAAGGCTACTGATTTGATATTCTTACGTTGTATTGAATTCTTTTACAGTTTATGTTAGTTTTATCATTGATTCTCTGAGAGTTTACAGGTATAATATCTGCAGATAGAGATAGTTCTTCTTCCTAATCTTATGCCACTAATTGCTTTCTCTTGGCTAATCATGTTGGTTAATACTAGTCTAGTACAATGTTGATGAGTACTGGAGGTAGAATTGTTGCCTTGCTCCTAATCTAGTTGTTTACCTATTAAATAAGATTCTGGCTTCCAGACTTAAGTATTTCTATGTCTATCTGTATTTCTATCTTTATCTCTATCTATAAGTTGATAGAGATGTTATTACATTATGAAAGTACCTCTCAGTTCCTATTTTCTTGAGTATTTTAATAATGAATGGTTGTTAAATTTGGTCAAATGTTTTGTCAGCATCTATGGAGATAAGCATATTTTCCTCCTTATATTTATTGATAAGATAAATTATACTAACCTATTTTAAAATATTGAAGCAACTTATATTCCAAAAACAAAAACTTAGCATGCATATTATTTGCTTAAAGTGATGTTGGAGTCTACATGTTAATATTTTATTTTAGTATATTTGTACTGATATTCATTAGTGATATTGGTCTTTGGTTTTCTTCTTCGCACGGTCTTTATCTGGTCTATCAGTTTGTATCATATTTACCTAAAAAAAGAACTTGAAATTTTTCCTTCCTTTGCAGTACTCTTGAATATTTCCTACAGCATTGGGATTATCTGGCATTTGAAGATTTTTTGGAGTACCACTGTGTCTAGGTCTGGTGCTTTTCAGTACAGTAGTTACTTCTAATTTTCTCTATTTCTTCTATGGAAAGTATCTGCATGAGGTTGTATTTGTTTGTTTTCCCTTGGTCTGCCTTTGTTCATCTCAAAGCCCTGAAGCTGGAGGCAGTGGAGAGGGTTAGTGGAGAGGTAGTATGAGAGATTGAACACTGGGATTTGGTGAGTTTTCTTTTTATACCTTCAGTTGTTTTGCACTTTCAGCATTCTCTGCCTTCAAGTAATAGTGTGATGGTTAATTTAATATGTCAAATTGACTGGACCACAGGGTACCCAGATATTTGGTAAACACTTTTCTGGGAATTTCTGTGGACATATTTTTGCATGAGATTAACATGTAAATCCATAGACTGAGTAAAGCAGATTGTTTTCTCTAATGTGGGTGGGCCTTATGCAATCAGTTGAAGGTCTGAATATAACAAAGCTGACCCTCCCCTGAATAACAAAAAATTTTTTTCTGCCTGATCACATCCCAACTAGGACATCAGCTTTTTCTCCCCCCTGCCTGAAAGGCAATCCAGTGACAAAGAATTCGGCTGAACTGTGTTCTAGTGTTCCATGGAAAGTAGAACTTATGAGTGATGAAATTAGATATTTAGCAGAGATTTCTAAGCAAAATGTTGAAGGTGGGGACTGGATCCCTCTGACTGCTTATAGTAAAAAGTGAGAGGAGTGAGATAAATTGATAAGCAAAAAGGAACCATAATTTGAAGATCTGGAAGATTCTTAGCTTATCCATATTGCAAAACATGAGAAAGCTTGTTCTGAAGACTAAGGGTATGGCTGAACAATCGTTTGATAAGGGGATTAAGATGAGTGTGAACCATAAATTTAAGCAGCCATCTCAGAAGAAGCCAGGAATAGAGATGAGATTATATCAGCAGAAACACTGCCAACTTGTTACTAAAAGGGACAGAAAAAAATAGGACATAATAAAAGATGGCTGTCAGACTTCTTAGATTGTGTAGGAGCATACAGTAAAGCTATCCTACTGCAAACATGCTTCATCCTTCAAGAAAAAGGAAGAATGACCCCAAAGGTGATTCAGAGATCAACAGAGCTGACACTGCCACCACAGACCCAGGGGGTAGGGCTAGTACCTCCTCTGTTTCAAAGGTGGGCTCTTCATTTTCAAGGGCTAGGATGCCACTGCCCTGTACCTCAAGGGACAGGCTGCCCTCACAGGGCCTTGGGGTGGGGGTGATATTGTTACCCCAGTGAATCTTACCCCAGCCTTAAGATCTGATGAAAATCTGCCTTGCTTGGTTTTGTTTCTTCTTCCCAATTTCTCCCCTTTGGAGTAAGAATGTTCCACCATTGTACTTTGGAAACATATAACTTGTCTGGCTACACAGGTTCACAGCTGGAGAGGAATTTTATCTTGGGATGAATCATACCTTGAGTCTCACCCATATCTGATTTATGTAATATTTAGATGATACTTTGAACTTTAGACTTCAGAATTGATGCTAAAATGAATGAAAATGTTTGGGGCTGTTAGGATGGAATGAATGTATTTTGCATGTGAGAAGGGCATGAATTTTGGGGGACTGGGGTACAATATTATGGACTGAATATAGATGTCCTTCCAAATTCATATATGAAGCCCTAACCCCCAGGGTGGCTGTAATTGAAGTAGGGAAGTACTTAAGGTTAAATAAGGTAATACTGGATACTAATGGCATTAGTATCCTTAGAAGAAACGATGCCAAGTGCTCTCTTTCTCTCTCTCTCTCTCTCTCTCTCTCCCCCTCCCTCTCCATGTGTGCTCAGAGGAAAGCACATGTGAGGACAAAGCAGCTGTCTGCAAACCAGGAAGAGAGCTCTCACCCAAAAATGAACCGCACCAAACCTTGTGCTGGGACTTCCAGCCTCTAAAATTGTGAGAAATAATTTCTGTTGTTTAAACCATCCAGTCAGCAGTATTTTATTATGGCAGCCTTGGCAGACTGATATAAATAGCAAGGACACAGTTTTGTGTAAAATTTTCCTATAACTAGTTTCCATAACTGTGGTTGTTTCATTATATTTTGGCCGGGGGGGTGGATTTGGGGAAGATGATTGTCTTTAGCTATGGAAAAACTGACATTTATTAAATCCAATATGACTGATTTTTAAAAAAATTCTGAATACAGCCCATTTGGTTATTCTCATTCTTAAAATATTTGGACTTTTTCAATTACTTTCTACTTGTGTCATTTTTCTTTCATCTTACCATTTTTGGATTTAACATATTTGGTCTTTCTTTCTTCCTCAATTTTTTTCTCTTCTTCAAATTTATACACTCTACTTTTTTTTTTTTTTTATGCGGTATGCGGGCCTCTCACTGTTGTGGCCTCGACGCGCAGGCTCAGCGGCCATGGCTCACGGGCCAAGCCGCTCCACGGCATGTGGGATCCTCCCGGACTGGGGCACGAACCCATGTCCCCTGCATCAGCAGGCGAACTCTCAACCACTGCGCCACCAGGGAAGCCCTACACTCTACTTTTAATCTCTTTTTGATTACCATTGAAATTTTATCATGCATATTTAACATAACAAAATCTAAATATCTTAATCTTTATCCTAAACAAGCTATGATCTTGTCTTTTCTCTCTGGGTGTTCAAGATATTTTCTTTATCCCGAAATCTTCCAGTTTTACTAAGATATGCCTTAGGGAATTTCTTTTGATATATCCCATTTGGGACAAGTTGTCCTCACTACATCTATGGATCTATGATTTTTATCTTTTCTGAGAGATAATATATTGCCTTTCCTCCATTCCCTTCACGCTGTCTATGTGGGGCTGCAAGTAGACTTATATTGGTCTTTATCATTTTATGTTCCAATGTCTCTTAACTTCTTTTTTGTATTTTCTCTTCTCCTTATTCCTTTTTGCTGTATTCCAGACAAAATCTTTGGATAGATCTCTCAGTTAACCAGTTCTCTCTTTATTGCATAAAACTGATCTTTAAGTCATCCACAGAATTTTTGATTTCTACAAATACATTTTTTCATTTCTAGGAGACTTTTTTCCTAGTATTTTTTCTATTGCCAATAATTTCTTGCTGAATACTCAGCTTTATATAAAATATTTACTTTTTAAATCATTTCATGAAGCCATGAAATACATCCAACCAGTTAAACATCTGCAGTTTTTGTGAGTCTAAATCTGTTATTTCTTGTTTATGCTTACAGATGCTAATAGCAGTGATTTTGGTAATTTTCTTTGTGAGTTGATTACTTGATCTTAATTGGGGTGAGTCCTTCAGGGCTAACATATTTATTAAATCCAATGTGACTTCTTTTTCCTTAAGCCTTTGAGTTTAGTACATTTGGTTATCTTGACTGTTATGAACTATTTCTATTAGTTTCTACTTGCCCTATTTCTCTTTTCTCTTACTATCTTTGGATTGAATATATTTGATCTTTTTTTCATCCTCATTTTTTTCTCTCATTCAAAATTATACATTCTACCTTAAATCACTCTTATTGGTTAGCACTGGGCCTTTCCATGTATATTAAACATAACAAAATCAAAAGCTAAACAATACCTTCATCTACATCCTAAACAATACAGGGACTTTAGCACACTTTACCTCTGATTGCCTTACCTCAGACTTACATACCACAGGGTTCCATCATATTAGTTCCTCCCTGGTTTACCAATGCCAAGTCTCTTCTGCTCTAGCACATTTCTTCAACTCTGTGGCCTCTGCTCCTGGCTACCCTGGCCTAAATTTCTATGTGTTCCTACCCTGACTCCTCAGATGTTAGCCTCAGAAAGCCCAGCCCCTGTATGCCAGCCTACGCTCATGTTTATTTCTCTGTGGGCTCTCTTGGAAAATGCTCCTACCTTGTGTAAGACCAACGATACCTCCAAGTGTAAGTTTTTTCCAGGGCCTAGTTATAGTGAGAAGGTGAATCCCCCGGAGCAATGACCATTTGTGATACACTGATTATGAACCTTTAATGTTTTATTTCAATCATTATTTCTCTCATATCTAAGATATCGAATTGGTTTTTCTAAATAAGAACCTGTTCTTGTTTCATGACCACTACTCTTGTTTAGTAATCTACTGTTCATTTTTCACAAGTGCAGTTACCTAATTTATTCTTTTACTTAAAAATTAATTGTTCAGTTTTTGCTGTATATGTATAAGAAATTCCTCTAGGTGCTGGAGAATATAGTGGTAAATAAAACAAGTTCTCTGCCTTCATGAAGCCAGTATTGTAGTGAAAGAAAATAATGGCTAGCATTCATAGAGTGCTTCATATGTGTCAGGCATTAGTCAATGGCATATTTTCCATATTCTGTAAAAAACAAATAACTACTATCTTCCTGGGTGCTAAATATACATATTAAAAATATTTTCAGATTTCTTTATTATTTCTATTCTTCAAAGTTTAAACTCTTCAATAAGTGTATCCTGTTTTCCCTCCTTCACACGTTAGATTTCCAGATGCTTGGTGTCTTGCTTCTGTGTTTTCATTTTCTAGGAATGACTTCTTCTTGCCCATCATGGATTCTAAATGACCGCCTTAGGAGACCACCTTGTAGCAGCATTAACCCAAATCTTGAGAACTTAAAGTTCAAATTTTACATGACCCTTGGAGTATAAACAACTAGATGGTATGTTTGACAAAATCTTTCCTGCAAATGAACACATACACACAAACACATGCACACATACTCATATATATCTAGATACATGCATTTATAGCAGTATAGTCTTTTGAAAGCATTGGCCTCTTTTTACCACTGTAGCTTCCTGTTTGTTTCCCATTTTGAGATACGTCTTTCTAATCTACGGAGATACTCTTCTTTGGTTTCCAAGCATAAATATGTGTTTAATCATTTTTCTTTAGCTCTTTTCTATCATTTCTATGAGTTTTATGAAAAAGAAGATTTCATTCTATGCTTAATCCACCCTCTTAAATAAAAAGTCCTATTTAGATTTCATATGTCAATTTAGAACCCCTGTTAAAAAGTTTACCTCTGTGTTGTCAATAGTTGGCCTTTTTTCAATGGTTTTGTTTTGTTTTGTTTTATTAGACGTGTCTTCCACCTTTTGTCATGCAGTAACATTGTCTCATTTGCTAAAGCCTTTCCTTGGGTTGTTGTAAATAATAAGGTGCAGTTCAGTAAGTAAAGCTATTGAAAGTCTTCATGATTAATTTTACATTCGGAGAGGAATTATAGCTGAGAACATTTCAAGATTGCTGTGCCCGAAGTGAGGTGTCACAACTTTGCAGTATAAACATCATTGTCTTTGCTTAGTTTTTGACTCTGCTTGTGTTACTTAAACCCTTGAACATTGATACTGGTGCCATTGTAAAATGGACGTTATATTATCCCATGTATTCCTCACTTTTAGTCTTCGATGAATGAGAAGTGGTAAAATAATTTCATTACAGCTACCATTTGAGTTTTATTAAATGCCAGAAGTATGGAGCTTGCCTATTCAGGGCCTCTATACCAACTATTTCATGATAGAATGCTATCCGCTCAGCATGGGATATCTCTGAAGTAGGATGAATACCATCAGATTCTACAATGGATCCTAAACACGTTTTCACTTCCCTCACGTAGATAACGAAAAATGTACAGATCCCTGTAGAGAGCACCGCTTGTTATTTTCTGTTCCTTCTTTACCTGAAGATGCCTTTCTGTGAATTTATACTCTGAATAGCAACCTCCAGTTCACTAAGTAGCCACCTCATAGTTGCACAGTATTCCAACTGTGCAAGCAACAGCTGTGAACGAGAGAAATGCATATCATCATAGAGCTTATGGAGCTCAATATGTTAGTTCTGTTTATTCAAAAGACCACCTGTGTTCCTGGGGAAATTGGAGACATTCCAAAGGAGAATGAAGACACAGCAGACAGTAATGAAACCTTCAGAGTTGTAAGCCAAAGCATCAGTGCTTTGGGTTACAAACAAGATGACAGTCCTGCAGGAAACTTGATTTCTAATATCTCTAGCAGAGCATTCTTGGTTAGAATGTTAATTAGCAAGTCAGTGGCTAGAATGCCCAGCTCCATTTTCTCACATATAGAAAGGATATGAAGTCATGACTGTCCTTGGGAGGGAAAAATTACATTGATAGGTGAGGGGAAATGGTCCTACTTGTTCCTTTGTTTTATTTTTCCATGTTTGCTTTAACATTTGTGAAGGATATTTTATTGACCATTAATATCAGAAATATTCTATTTTTTCTTAAATAGATAATAACTCTGTCTCATCCGCATTGTTGAGCAAAACTGACTTACTCTACTTATCAAGAATTTTGCTGTCACTGTGACATATGGGGAGAGAAAGGTCAAAGAATGAATGAATGAACGATGCATTGTGATAGCCCATGTTCTTATAATACGGGCTGCCAAAGAAGGGAAAGTGCAGAATTTGCTTGTCAGGATATCTAAATTGAGCATAGCCTCAGGATAGGATAAAGTGCAAGCATTTCCTTCTTTTTCTTTCCTGGTGTGTCCACGATGAGACTGAACTGGAGATCACACTGCCATAGTAATGTAGGGTTGCTCTAGGTGAATAGTGCTGTTGTTCCTGGATTTTTCTCCATCTTCCTTCTAGCCCATTAAAGGCTCTATGGCAATTTCGAGGCATCCCTTCAATACTTGGGTGTCTATCCTAGCCTTGGCATCGTGGTAACTTTTTCCAGGCTCTTTCTTTACATAGCTTCTAAGTACAGAACAGGCTCCCCAGAGCAGCTTGAGATTATTTTACATTAGAGAAAACAGCTACTTGGGACTGAGTTGATTTAGAAGTTGCTTCTTTTAAGTACTTTCAGAACATACCTTCATTCCAGTTTGCCTAGCTTTGTTATGAAAGCATAGATATGCTGCGGGGAAACAAGACTTTCCAAATAATGTGACATGCTCTCTGCCCAAGTTCTTTGATTCCTTGCACCGCAATGTGCTTCTATAGTATTTCTTGCAGAATCCATGGACCAGTTTTATTTTTAATTGAAGTATAGTTGATTTACAATGTTGTGTTAGTTTCAGGTGTACAACAAAGTGATTCAGACATATGTATATATATTCTTTTCCCTTATAGCTTATTACAAAATATTAAGTATAGTTCCTTGTGCTATACAGTAAGTCCTTGTTGTTTATTTTATATATAATAGTGTGTACATGTTAATCCCAAACTCCTAATTTATCCGTCCCCCACTCTTTTCCCCTTTGGTAACCATAAGTTTGTTTTCTATGTCTGTGGGTCTGTTTCTCTTTTGTACATAAGTTCATTTGTATCATGTTTTTTAGATTCCATGTATAAGCGATATCATATATTATTTGTCCATGGACCAGTTTTTAAAATGAGAGTTAGTAAAGGTGCATGTTATGAAAAGAGGTATTAGATATAAATGTGTTTTCGCCTAAGGTTCCAGGCTACTTCTTTGCCAAAAGCCAGCAGAAAGCCAAGAAGAAAAGAATATAGCCTCAGCAGAGTGTTATAGTGGAAGGCAGAGGGCAAACATACACAGGATTACAGTGTCATGTAGGAAAAAAGTGTGAAAAATGCATGGTGGCGAGAGAAAAAGCTCTCGGTTTTTGAAATGTGTTATACATATATGTGGTTTTTTTCTTCCGCTCATTTCCCTCTACACTTTCAATATGAAATTCTTGATGCTATGAGAGACACTGTCTGCCACACAATGAGTTTTTGTGTGGATTGCATCGTGCGCCAGGGCAGCTGAGCGTTCTAGTTCTGGCTAGTTAATTGGTACCACAAAGGAAATGCCTAGACTTGCCTATGAAAAATTTCCCAACTGTTCCTTTTGCAGCTGTTCTACCTGAGAGCAGGTTTATAAGCCAGCCAAGATCTGTCCGGTGTGGGGTGGCAGCAGTGGTAAGGAGGTCCACCAGTGAAGACCCCTTCAGAAAAGCATTCCACATCAGTGTTTCAGGAAATAAAATTTCCTTTATTATTTTCTCCCTCTTCTGTTTCCATTAGTGTAACAGTGTGAGTTACTGAAAATTAATTGGGGTCCTGTCCTTTTTATGACCCTACAGTCTTCCACAAAAGGGATGAGAAGGTACGTTTTTCTCCCCTTTAAGCAAAAGTAACATAAGCAGTGCTACTCAGAGTGGTCCAAGGACCAGCAGCATCACCCGGGAGCTTGTTAGAAATGGACGTTCTTGGGCCCAACCTCGGGTCAACTGAAGCAGAATCTCTCAGGTGGAGACCAGCAATCTGTGTTTTTTTTTTTTCTCTGTGTTATGTGGGCCTCTCACCCGGACCGGGGCACGAACCCGCGTCCCCTGCATCGGCAGGGGGGGGGGCGGGAGACCAGCAATCTGTGTTTTTTTTTTTTCTCTGTGTTATGTGGGCCTCTCACCCGGACCGGGGCACGAACCCGCGTCCCCTGCATCGGCAGGCGGACTCTCAACCACTGCGCCACCAGGGAAGCCCCCTGTGTTTTGTTTTGTTTTGTTTTGTTTTGTTGGATCTTATATGTGTGCTGCTTTATTTATTTATTTAAAATTTTTATTTTATATTTCAGGTGTACAGCAAAGTGATTCAGTTATACATATACATGTATCTGTTCTTTTTCAGATTCTTTTCCCATTTAGGTTATTAACTTCTCCAGGGGGTTTTATGAACTCTAAAGTGTGAGAAGGAGTAGGGAGGGAGGAGGTCACCTTTGTGTTTAGAGCCCATCCACGTGTGTTTTGCTGGATTGTCCCAAAGAGATGAAGGTAGTTGGCAAATGACACCCATTTCTAAGGAATGCCCAGTAGGTGGCAGAACCTCTGAGGAGAGGCCCTGGGGACACCTGAAGACAGATCACCAAATGTGTGGCCTTGAGAGTGGCAGTGAAGATCCTGGCTGCTGACTTTAGCTTGAAAAGTATGGACACTGCCACCTGAGCCATCCAACCAACTGTTTGTGTGCCAAGTGATCGTGGGCAACGAGCATCTCTTGGGGAGACTACTGAAACTGGCAAGCCAGAGCTCCCCCCGTCCAGGTTCTCAGACTGTGTCAGCCCAGAGTTCTCAGATAATCTCAGGAAAGTAAGGGCAGTTCCCCATAATATGCCTCAGGTTGGATTTTCTTCCAATTCTGGCTTGTATGGAGCAAAACAATTCAGTTCCATTCCAAAAACAAATAAAATATACACTTGAGTGTATCATAAAAACCACTCATAAATGTAACAGTGGGATAGTATTCAAGAAGGCATGTCAAATATGAGAATGTCTTTTTCCCCCCTGTTCATAATAAAAATGGAGAATTCTTACATCTGATATCCTCTGAGAACTGCTCTGTAGGAGGTTTTTAGCAAATTCTTTCTGGTTAACTAGCTGGCAAAAGGGAAAACATATATTCCCTTTATTTGTCTCTGTATGAAAATTGTTTTTAAAAGCACTTGTAGAGAATAAGAGGAAATGGAAATGCCATGACTGGTTGGTTTAAGGTTGACCTGCAGAAACTTTAAGGTTGCAGTAGAAAGAGGGCAGGACTGAGAGGCCTGGACTTGACTCCCAGCTATACGACCTTAGACTAGGTGACTTTATTTTTCTGTGGTGGGGTTTCACCATCATCTTCTAAGGATTCATTTCATCAGAGCTTGATATAGCTCACTCTTTCTCCTGATAGAAGTTGCTGCTTTGAGATCACCCGCTGAGAATGACCTTCCTGATCTCCATGTTTAAAATATGCCCCTCTCCCCTCCCAGTGCCGTTCTATCCCCTTGTTCTGTTTAGTTTCTTCTTGGCATTTACCTGAAATTGTGTTACAATATATATATTTATACACTTGCTTGCTTATAGCCTGTTTTCCTCAGAAAGTAAGCTCAATGAGGACAGGAATGTTATGCATCTTGTTCATCCTTCTACCTCCTTGAGTAGAATATTGCTGTAGGCAACAGTAGGCACTCATATATGTATTTATTGGATGAATGAATAAGTGATCTGTAATACGGTTAACATAGTATAGACCTTCTGGTACTTTTGTGATAATTAGATAACCCAATCCAGGTGGACGCACATGCACATGCATGTCATCATGGAGGTTACCTAGTAATGTGGTTGAGAACTTGGGCTTTGGGGTCAGAGAGATTGGGGTTTGATACCTGGTTCTGTGGTTGACCAGTAATAGTAACCTGGGGCAGGTTATGTTACCTCTCTTGGCCTGTTTCTTGCCTATAAAATGGACTAATAATAACCTGCAGTATGGGCTTGATATGAAAATTAATAAAATAACATAGGCTTAGCAAAGTGCACAGTATTTATGAAATAGTAGAGTGAAAGAATGAAGCTCATGAAAGTACTTTGAAAAAGACATAAATCTACAGCAATATAAAATGTGATTATTCATATAACTAATAATAATAAGCACCAAAGTGCCTCCTCTTGAGGTCCTAACACCTATTTCCTACAGGCAGAGAAACATACCTAGCAAAATTTGTAAGAATTGCCCACATCATGTGCTGTGAAACACTGAAGGGACACAACCTTTCCCAACTCCATTGTCCTGTGACAACATTTATTATACCCCATCTCACATGGAGGAAGAGAAACAAACCCAAACTCTGGAATGCATGTCAGGTGACCTCTATTCTGGTTCTAGGTCTGTCACTAATATGATTTGCAATTCTTGGCAAGTAGTAACCTCTGGATCCCAGGTTTTTCATCTTCAGAATAATGATAGAGGGATAGATGATCATGATGGCTTTTTTCAGTTGTAAATATTCCATTAACTTTCTTTCTTTCTTTTTTTAAAAAATTTTTAAAGTTTATTTGGCTGTGCTGGGTCTTAGTTGTAGTACGTGGGATCTTCGCTGTGACATGTGGGATCTTTTAGTTGTGGCGTACAGGATCTAATTCCCTGACTAGGGATTGAACCTGGGCCTCCTGCATTGAGAGCACAGAGTCTTAACCACTGGACCACCAGGGAAGTCCCTCCATTAACTTACTTTCTTATAGCTTATTTATAAGGGCCTTTTATTTTGATTTCCTGAGCCCCCTTCTAACCACGTCATGGACAATCCAGGTGATCCTGAAACATCAGCTTAGCACCTCCTCTAAAAACTCTAGCACATCACAGATCTTCATTCCTGATGCCATAACTTTTATTAAGATGCCTTGTTGAAATTGGAGGTTGTAAATATTTAAGATGCCATCATTCAGTTTCTAGTTTTATTAATATTGGGAGGACATTAAAGTATTGATATTTGTTATGAGGAAAACGAGGGGGTATCAATTTTTCTTTTGGCTAAATGAGGTTTAATTTTATTTTGGGAGAGAAATATTTCAAAAAAATAGTATTATTATAAAGGAATTGTGGGAAGTAGAAAGTCAGAGTGAGAGATGCTGCCCAAATGGGCTTAGAATCAA
Source organism: Lipotes vexillifer (assembly GCF_000442215.2). Classification (NCBI taxonomy): domain Eukaryota; kingdom Metazoa; phylum Chordata; class Mammalia; order Artiodactyla; family Lipotidae; genus Lipotes; species Lipotes vexillifer. The sequence continues at coordinate 766,672 of NW_006770014.1, forward strand.
CACTTTTGTTTGTTTCAAATGCTTCTGTACAACATATGACTGTGAATCAAATGAAATTAAAAGGGTGCATATAATGTGTTTTATAAAATAAATTTCTGAAAAGGAGAAACTTTAAAGGGATCTCAAGCTGCCCATCTGCCTGACTCTTCTCAATTCAGAACACAAAGAGCTTGGCACAAAAGACCTGGCTGACCAGCAACTCTTTCATCAGTGGACAGAGAAATCCTATGGAAACCAAGTTCAGCTCAGGCTTCCGTGGTCTCTGGCCTTCCTAAGCTGCAAAGCTTCAGCTCCTGGTTTGGCTGGTGCCCTCCTCTGAGGGCACAAAGTTTACTCTTGAGCCTATAACAATACCAAGACCCTCCATGGCTTTGAGCCACTTTCTTGAACTGATTTTTCCCCTCTTGTCCTCCAATTTGATAATTGTCTGGATCACACAAAATGGTACTTGATTGTTCCAGAACAAAATCCTAATATACATACAAAATGATGCCCGATTTATTATTTACGTAACCCTTATCTTTCCACCTACATCAAAATTTCTTATATTTTATTTTGTCTTCTCACTCACATCAAAAGCTATTATATTTTATTGTTACCCCTCACCAGAATCTTGAGTTGATGATCATAAGAGATTATAGAGAGAGGAAACACTTCAAAAACTGGTTGATGGGGCTTCCCTGGTGGCGCAGTGGTTGAGAGCCCGCCTGCCGATGCAGGGGACGCGGGGTCGTGCCCTGGTCCAGGAAGATCCCACGTGCTGCGGAGCGGCTGGACCCGTGAGCCATGGCCGCTGAGCCTGCGCGTCCAGAATCTGTGCTGCGCAACGGGAGAGGCCACAGCAGTGAGAGGCCCATGTAGCGCAAAACAAAACAAAACAAAACAAAAAACTGTTTGATGAAGCAATTGTATCTGTACAGAACCAGCATAACATTCCATGTTTCATGGTTACCCAACGTTAATGTGTACTGATGAGCACCAAGGTGATAGAGGTCTTTAAAATGAGATAAGAGACTCAATAGAGCATTTTTATGCAGCCTCATCTCACTCATCCTCAATTATTAGGGTTATGTTCACTACTATTTTTAAAAATGTGCATGCAAATGTCATCCTTAGTCTATAATTAATGCTTCTTGTCCCTGGGGGCTCTGCAGTGGCCTCTGGGTGATGTGAAGGACGCTGTCTGCGTTGGCTGCCCTGTGTTCTCACTGTGTGTTATTTACTGTGTGCAGTGAGCACAGGCATTACGTGGGCTTCTGTTCCTTGCCATGCTTCGGTGCTTCCTTACGGTGAGCAGGCAATAAAGTCAGATTTAAAGGAATCTCGCTCTTCCAAAGAGGTCAAAGCAAGTGCTCAAAGAGCATTTTATATTTTTCTTGTGCCCAGCAAGTGACTTGCTAAGTGCCTTCCTGTATAAAATTGAAACAGGGCTGTTGTCCATTTGGGGGGAAAAAAGTGTCCAACCACAAACAAAGGCTCAAACTTGTTAGCATGTGATTTTGCATATGATTTGCATGTTAACGGTCTTGATGTCAAAACATACAGTCATCTACCTGTCCCTGTTCCTTCCCCTCTATTGTCAAGACGGGCTGATTAGTCTTATTAAAGTTAACTCTCAGGCTTCTCCCAGTCTCAACCCCAACAGAATGAAAAGCTGCTACAATGACACAAGATGTTGTAAATTGTTCTGATTCTGCTGCAAGGTCTGTCATCGTGATGGTAAAAAGCTAAAGTGAGGAAGTCAGTTGTATGGATGAAATTTTCAATTTGTGAGATGGAAGATTGATTGTTGTTAACCTTATTCTCTAAGCCCAGGGAGCTTTTTTCTTCTTCTCATTACCCTAAAACTGCAAAGAATGGCTATTTGGATGTTCTGTCACTTATCTCTTCCAAATGGTTTTAGTTTTAAACAAACAAAGAAATAAATAAATCTATGATCTGTGCATAAGAGCTGCTCATGTTTCTGCACAACTAAATATTTCAGATGTTGAGGAATAGAAATAAACTAAAGGAAACATAGCAAGTAGAAAATTCTAATGAGGAGCATATTTGTCCAAGGATGTCATCCTAGACATCATTTTGATGGGGAGAATGAAGGTTTGTTAGTGGAAGGCATTTTCCTCAAATTAGTAGCAGAGAGAGACACTGCATGTGGAAATACTTGCTAATAAGGGTGAGATGTTTGATTTCAGAGTCCAATTAATTCAGAAGTGCCTTGAGCTCTCTGGCGTAGTTAGATTTGGTACATACAACTACACACATACACACACACTCCTCCATGATAATTTAAAGAATTGCATTAGGGAAACTGACAGTGTTTGTGTATTGCTAAGAGATTTAAAGTTATTGTTAAGATGATAGGTACTCTGAAGGAATACAAAGAGATATAATGAAATCCCAACCTTCAGTTCAACTATGATCTAGCTGGGAAGACAAATCAAACTCATATAAGAGTACAGCTAACATTTTACAAACCATAAATACATAAGATTCTGAGGAAGGAAGTTATGGTGTTAAAGTTCTTCATGAGTCTTCAGGATATAGCAAAGATAATTATAATATTATTCATTTAATCATTTACTCAGCTAATATTTATTGAGGGCCTATGCATTAGGCACTATGCCAAGTGCTAGATATAAAGCAATGAGTGAGGCACAGTTCCTATTTCCTGATTCAGTAATAACCAATAAAAATAATTAATTTGTATGGTATGGAAGGGTTTATGAAACTCTTTTTTTAGAGCTTTATTTTTTTAAACTTTTAAAATTTGTTTATTTATCTATCTATTTACTGATTTATTTATTTGTCTGTGTCAGGTCTTAGCTGCGGCACGCGGGATCTTTGTTATGGCATGAGGGATTTTTCGTTGTGGGGAGCAGATGAAACTCTTCATGTATTTGATGTTTAATTACATAATCAGTACAACCTTAAGATGATGGTATTTATTACCCCCATTTTTTGGAAGTATTTTCAGAGAGGGAAATGAGTTTTCAAAGTCTCTCAGCAATAAGGTGGCTGAGGCTGGACTTGAACTTCTGATTTCAAGTATATCAGAATAGAGCAATCTAATTGGAGTGAGGGTTTCATGTATAAGAGAAGTAGAAAAAGTATCTAAAGAATTGGTTAAGGGTAAGGCTATGCAAACTCTTGAAGAGTAGGTTAAGAAATTTGGGAATGGGTACCATTACATTCTGAAGGGAGGAATCTTAGTAAAGAGAGCACTATATTAATGAAATTAATCCTGTGATGGTAGGCATAGTGAGCTCAGGACAGAGAAATTGTTGGCAACAGGTCAGCAACTATCCCATCACAAGGTGACAACTCAGTTTATTCCAACGTTGAATTGACCTTCAGGGCTAGAGGTTGCCACAGAAGTGGGAAAAAAGGAACAAATATAAGAATGGTGTGGTTTTTTCTTTTTTTTGGCATGTACTATAATGCTGTTTATTAAGCAAGTAATTATAGTTTATTAATATATTTATTATGATATGTGCTTCTTGTTTTTTTGTTTTCTTACCTTTCAGTTTTATTTATTTATTTTTAAATTGAGGTATACTTGACATAACATTATCTGTTTGACATATCATATCAGTTTCAAGTGTAAAACATAATGATTCGATATTTGTATATATTATGAAATGATCATCACAATAAGTCTAGTTAACCTCCATCACCATACCTAGTTACAAATTATTTTTTCTTGTGATAAGAACTTATCACAAGATAAGATTGTGATAAGATAAGATAAGAACTTGTGATAAGATCTACTCTGTTAGCAACTTTCAAACAGGCATTACAGCATTTATTATTATTATTATTATTATTATTATTTTTTTGCGGTACGCGGGCCTCTCACTGTTGTGGCCTCTCCCATTGCGGAGCACAGGCTCCGGACACGCAGGCCCAGCGGCCATGGCTCATGGGCCCAGCCGCTCCGCGGCATGTGGGATCTTCCTGGACCGGGACGCGAACCTGTGTCCCCTGCATCGGCAGGCGGACTCTCAACCACTGCGCCACCAGGGAAGCCCAGCATTTATTATTAACTATAGTTGCCATAATACACATTACATTTCCATGACTTATTTATTTTATAGCTGGAATTTAGTAACTTTTGACCATTTTTCCCCACCCTATCCCCAACTCCCACTCTGGCAACCACCAATCTGTTCTCTGTATCTATGAGCTAGCTGTTTCATTTTGTTTTTAGATTCCACATACAAGTGAGATCGTACAGTATTTGCCTTTTTCTATAAGAATGCCTACTGAAAAATAATTGACAAGAGTGATAATTGCTTGGATGTGAGATTTGAGGAAAAGGAAAGGTTAAAGTTTGTGTTCAGATTTTGACCTTGAGAATTTGAGTGTGCATAGTAGTCCTACCACCAAAAAAGAAGTACAGAGCAATTGGGAGGAATTTTATTTCAGGGGGAGATGATAGGCGTAGTTTGGGGTGTTGAGAAGGAAATGATATTGTAATATTCAGTAGGTAGCACACAGTTCTCAGTTGATGTTGAAGGCCTGGATTCAGGACAGAGGGTTAGAGATGTGGCTTGGAGAGTTGTTTTTCATACAGATCACCATTTCCACAGTGGAAACCTTGCTGTGAGATGATATCTGAAGGAAATGTAGAGTGAAATGAGCAGAGAGGACTGAGGACTGAACATGGTCCAAACAACCGTGAATTCTTGATGAATAATTAATTCTCTTTCTGATCGATCCTCAATATTCCAGAGGTGCCAACTTTAGCCTATGTTATGTCTCTGTACACTTCAAGTAGCTAATGAATACGGTCCTGGACAGAGGAATCACCATAAGAAATATTTCTCCCAGGTCATCCTGGATTTTCTTTCTGGGCCAAAAGAGAGAAATGCTTATTTAAGAGCCAGGAGGTAGAATCATGACATACCCTGGTAATATTAGATAAGGTGGCTGTGGTATAATAAAAAATAAATATTTGATCTTTGTCCTGGTTTCTGGCACAGAGCTCCTAAAACACTGCAAATCTCCTGAGTGACAACAGTGCTTTTCCTATGCTAACGAGATGACTGCTGGCAAGGACTCCTGGATACCTTCTGCATGGGGACTGGTCACCAGAACCAAGGCATGATTAGAAGGTTGGATATTTCAGTGCTTTCCCCTAACCCCCATCTCTGGAAGGAGAGGGAGCTGAAAATTGAAGTCAGTCATCAAAGGCCAACAATTTAATCAATTAAGCCTACATAATGAAAGCTCCACGAAAACTTCTAAACAACAGAGTTTGGAGAGCTCCTGGGCTGGTGAACTCATCAGATTGCTAGGAGGATGGAGTGTCTGGAGAGGGCATGAAAGCCACGCACTGCCTCATACCTTGCCAGGTGCATTTCTTCATTTTGACCGTTCCTGAGTTGCATCCTTTATAATGAACCAGTATTCATTATAAAGCACTTTCCTGAATTCTATGAGTAATTCAAGTGAATTATCGAACCTGAGAGGGAGATGGTGGGAATCCTTGAATTTGTAGCCAGTCAAGAAGTGTGGGTAGCCTGGGTAACCCCTTGTGGCTGGTGTTGGAAATGAGAGTAGTCTTGTAGGACTGAGCCCTTAACCTTTGGGGTCTGATAATAACTCCAGGTATTTAGTGCCAAAATTGAGTTGAATGTTGTACACCCAGTTGGTGTCAGAGAATTGGAGAATTGATGGGTGTTTTGCAAAGACACCACATATTTGGTGTCAGGAGAAAAAAAAAATCTCTCTCTGGTCCTGGAGGGTGCTGAGCTTGATCAATAATATTAATCAGTTCTGGGAATTCACCATTCTCAGCAATCTTTCCTGACCAACAGAAGCATATGTCTGACTCTTAGCTACGAAGTTCCCTTCCCTTAGCCATACATCAACAGTGCTGCAGAGAATTCACATAGAAGGTTGCCAATAATCTTGTAAAATAAGGTTCTTTTAAATTGCGTGGTGGCAGAAGCCAATTCTGAGTATAAGGAATGAAACTATGATTTTGAAGATATGGTGACCAGATCACTTGCTTGAAAAGCATTGGCAGAAAAGAAAGGACCTAGATGGCCAAAACAATCTGCAGGCATCCTTGACTCAGCTGACTGCTATTTGGGGATCCTCTGTAGGGAGTCCTCTAATCCCATCCCCAAAATGTGGTTGAAAGCGGTATTATAAGTTTGATTGCTATAAAATGAATTGATTCTGCATGGGAACTCAAGTACAATGAGAGATTGTAGTAGCTATGGCAAAGACCAGGAAGGTGTGCCAAAGATGAAAAACGAAGAAATATTTATAAGCATGTAAAATGGCAAACTTCAGTTTCAACTCATAGGATTTGCATAGACTTGGGAAGGAGCACAGAGATTGTTCAACTAAACCTGTTCATTTTACATCTGGAAAGGTGAACTAGCTTTTCTGGATCTTGGGACTCTACTCAGTAGTAAGGCTGGGACTTTACTGGAGCTTTGGGACCTCACTCACATCTCTGCTTTCCCCGCCTCCCACTGCCACTTCCTGATTTTGTACGTGGCCACTGTGTTTCTGGCCACATGGATACCGCCTGTCTCCTCACAGACTTCCCACCTGTGTGCTTTTGATCGTGGTGTTTCCTATGCTCGTTCTGCACTCTTCTCTTAACCCTCTGTGTTAAATCCTAACTTTCCTTTGAGATTTATTTAAATTTTATGTCTTCCACGAAGACTTCCTTGAATATGCTTCTTAACAGTTCTCTCCTTCTGGCTTGTTCTAGCATATTGATTCATTCTTGTACTGTTCTTATTTATGGACTGCTCCAAATGCCTGGCGAGATTATGAGTGCCATTGGAAGGACTATGCCTTACACATATTTGCTCTCTCTACAGGAACTCTTACATCTTTCCATGTGGTCTTTATTTCTATATCTTTTTCTTAATGATAGTAAGGGGTGTTTTTGGTCTAACTGCATTATTTTATTTTAGCACCAGCTAACTAGAGTGACCTCTTTCTTCCTTTTTAACTGGTCTTCCTGAGCCATTGCCCACATGGATCCACGTTACCAAAAGTACAATACATGTGGGTAATGGTAACAGGAAGTGAAGAGTCAATATCTTTAGCTTGGGTGAATTGAGGACTGGGGTTATTGTCAAGCCTACTTAGTACAGACTTCCTCTAGACAGACACATAGACTTAAGTTAATAAACTTCTCATAACAGGCATTCCT